>NC_080733.1:18299955-18599955 GCF_019097595.1 Hemibagrus wyckioides
TGATATTATATTTTGGTCACATGACATTATATTTTGGTCACATGACATTATATTTTGGTCAGGTGATATTATATTTTGGTCACATGACATTATATTTTGGTCAGGTGATATTATATTTTGGTCACATGGTCAATGCACTGAGTCGATGTTTAACACGTCATGCTGCAGGTCAGAAATTTCCAGCACAGGATCAGTCTATAGACCTGTGAGGGGTCATGTGGCATTCTAAAGATCAACAACATGCCATCTGTTACACCTGTGTGTGTGTGGATGCACACATCCTCCACATCTGACCAGACACAACTCACACACACACACACACACACACACACACATCCTCCACATCTGACCAGACACAACTCACACACACACACACACACACACACACATCCTCCACATCTGACCAGACACAACTCACACACACACACACACACACACACATCCTCCACATCTGACCAGACACAACTCACACACACACACACACACACACACACATCCTCCACATCTGACCAGACACAACTCACACACACACACACACACACACATCCTCCACATCTAACCAGACACAACTCACACACACACACACACATCCTCCACATCTGACCAGACACAACTCACACACACACACACACACACACACACATCCTCCACATCTAACCAGACACAACTCACACACACACACACACATCCTCCACATCTGACCAGACACAACTCACACACACACACACACACACACATCCTCCACATCTAACCAGACACAACTCACACACACACACACAGACACACACATCCTCCACATCTAACCAGACACAACTCACATACACACACACACACATCCTCCACATCTGACCAGACACAACACACACACACACACACACATCCTCCACATCTGACCAGACACAACTCACACACACACACACACATCCTCCACATCTGACCAGACACAACTCACACACACACACACACATCCTCCACATCTAACCAGACACAACACACACACACACACCCTCCACATCTGACCAGACACAACTCACATACATACACACACACATCCTCCACATCTGACCAGACACAACACACACACACACATCCTCCACATCTGACCAGACACAACACACACACACACACACACATCCTCCACATCTGACCAGACACAACTCACACACACACACACACATCCTCCACATCTGACCAGACACAACTCACACACACACACACACATCCTCCACATCTAACCAGACACAACACACACACACACACACACACACATCCTCCACATCTAACCAGACACAACACACACACACATCCTCCACATCTAACCAGACACAACACACACACACACACATCCTCCACATCTGACCAGACACAACTCACACACACACACACACATCCTCCACATCTAACCAGACACAACTCACACACACACACACACACACACACACATCCTCCACATCTGACCAGACACAACTCACACACACACACACACACACACATCCTCCACATCTAACCAGACACAACTCACACACACTCACACACACACACACACATCCTCCACATCTAACCAGACACAACACACACACACACACACACACACATCCTCCACATCTGACCAGACACAACTCACACACACACACACACATCCTCCACATCTAACCAGACACAACTCACACACACACACACACATCCTCCACATCTAACCAGACACAACTCACACACACACACACACATCCTCCACATCTAACCAGACACAACTCACACACACACACACACATCCTCCACATCTAACCAGACACAACTCACACACACACACACACACATCCTCCACATCTAACCAGACACAACTCACACACACACACACACATCCTCCACATCTAACCAGACACAACTCACACACACACACACACATCCTCCACATCTAACCAGACACAACACACACACACACACACATCCTCCACATCTGACCAGACACAACTCACACACACACACACACATCCTCCACATCTAACCAGACACAACACACACACACACACACACATCCTCCACATCTGACCAGACACATCTGACCAGACACAACACACACACACACATCCTCCACATCTGACCAGACACAACACACACACACACACACACATCCTCCACATCTGACCAGACACAACTCACACACACACACACACATCCTCCACATCTGACCAGACACAACACACACACACACACCCTCCACATCTGACCAGACACAACTCACATACATACACACACACATCCTCCACATCTGACCAGACACAACACACACACACACATCCTCCACATCTGACCAGACACAACACACACACACACACACACATCCTCCACATCTGACCAGACACAACTCACATACACACACACACATCCTCCACATCTGACCAGACACAACACACACACACACATCCTCCACATCTGACCAGACACAACACACACACACACACACACATCCTCCACATCTGACCAGACACAACTCACACACACACACACACATCCTCCACATCTGACCAGACACAACTCACACACACACACACACATCCTCCACATCTAACCAGACACAACTCACACACACACACACACACACATCCTCCACATCTGACCAGACACAACTCACACACACACACACACACACACACACATCCTCCACATCTAACCAGACACAACTCACACACACACACACACACATCCTCCACATCTAACCAGACACAACTCACACACACACACACACACACACACACATCCTCCACATCTAACCAGACACAACTCACACACACACACACACACACATCCTCCACATCTAACCAGACACAACACACACACAGCCTCCACATCTGACCAGACACAACTCACATACACACACTCACACACACAGACACACACACACACACATCATCCACATCTAACCAGACACAACTCACACTCACACACACACATCCTCCACATCTAACCAGACACAACTCACACTCACACACACACATCCTCCACATCTAACCAGACACAACTCACACTCACACACACACACATCACAAAAACACAAATCACACACACATTATATACATTCCCCACATCACACATGAAAGTGAGTCAGTTCTCTACTGGTGACCTTTTCAGAGACTCAGCTGATGTTACTGTAACAAGCTCTAAAACATCCCCCTTACACACACACACACACACACACACACACACACACACACACACACAAGAACTCTCTTTGTTTACAGTTCTCCTATTTTGCACCTTGTACTGTATACCATATACATTATGTATACTGGTCAGTGCTATTTGTCTATTTAGTGTATTTTGTGTATCTGTCCTGTGTTGTGTTGCGTTGTTTTTGTGTTGTTTTTGTGTTACGTTGTTTTTGTGTTGTTTTTGTGTTGTTTTTGTGTTGTGTTGTTTTTGTGTTGCGTTGTTTTTGTGTTGCGTTGTTTTTGTGTTGTGTGCAGATAACATATTTTACTACAGACTAAATTACCTTCAGCTATACTTCACATCCATTTATTGTTACAGAACTCCAACAGTAGCTTCTCGCTTAATTATAGCAGCTATAAACTCTCTTTTTGTCTCACTTCAGGTGAACAAATCAAACAGTAATAAAAAAGCGTCCCGATGACGTCGGAAATCTCTGCAGCTTTACCTCCAGGACACTGGAGACTCCTTCCAAAAAATAAATAATAAATAAATAAAATAAAAGTTAATATACTTCTCCATACAGAAACCTCACCCCACATCAACGATTCTGTGATAACTCACTACAGTCAGAGCTGCTGGTGTAGAGAATGAATCAACACCTTCTGACCAATCAGCATGCAGGATTCAGTCTAGTGCTTTATTTTATTTCTCTTAAAATAGAGTTAGCATCGTATCATGCATATCAAATGACTAGCATACTGAGGATCAGGCTACATTAAAGGCTACATTTACACTGATTACACAGTCTGATCCAGAATCAGGTTGAAGCTCTAGTCTAATATAAATTCTAGCATTAAAATAAATAAATAAATAAATAAATAAATAAATAAATAAATAAATAAATAATAGTGAGGCTGTGATTTTTGTTTTCCTGGTTAAAGAAAAGAAACAAAATAATAAATCTGAAAACACAAAGACAAATCAGACAAAGTGGAAAAACTAGGTATGTTTTGTGAATGGAATTCTTCCCTCTGATTGGACGAGACATCGGTCATTCAGGATATACAATCAGTAGGAAATTGTGTATCTAACTTTATTTCTTGTACATGTGTGCAGTTCTGCCTTCACTTTAAAACTTTTAAAGAAAATAACAAACAAATATATTTATATTTATAAAAAAATGGAGTTCATTCAGCGCTACTATGAGGAAGGACGTTCATATGGTCAGTGTGATGTTGGATATACTGATAGTGTATCATGGAGTCAAGATTAGTTTGCGATCTCTAAAAACACACCAGGTATGTTAGGTGTAATGAAGCATACTGAACCAGAACACCAGAGGGAGCCATCACCTGAGTACTGAACTGACTTCCGGTATACTCGGGTATTTAAACAGCACGCTGCCCTTTGTTCACTGCGAAGTATCATGATCTCTGCATTGCATACTGAGCGTTACTCCATTGAATGCCTTGATTATTCCGTGTATGATCCATGCCTGTTCCTGGTTTACCTAGAGTTTCGGTTTGTGTTTCGGTTTTGGTTCTATAGTGTTTGTTTACCGGTTTTGACCCTTTTTGCCTGCCACTTTGACTATCGATTCTTGCCTGCCGTTTTGGATTATAAAGATCTGCATATGGATTCAGCTACACCTGTTTTGAGTGCGTCCTTACATTAGGAAGACCAAACTATTCCAGATTAAAGGATGTAAGGAGTGCTATAAGAGCAGAGCTGTGTTCATACACACACCACTCCACTTTCTACTGCTGCAGCTACTGCTGGACTTCCTGTAGATCCTGAGTGTAGATCCTGTCTCGTCCAATCAGAGAGAAGAATTCCATTCGCAAAAACTATACCTAGCTTTTCTGCTTTGTCTGAATCGTCCTTGTGTTTATTGTTTCCTTTTTTTTGCACTTCTCAGCCACCGTACTTTTCGTGAACAGATGAACGTCGTAGCGTATTTCAGTGCAGGGTTCACTTTCCTGTTTCAGTTAAGAAAGCTGGCCGGTTTCCCGAGAAAATCCGGCTCATCGGCTTCTTATCAGGAAGTGAATACCATTCAGATCATTCGACTCCTCGCACAATAACGTCATACATTTCCTTAAAATCCTGGACGAAAAAACCAAGTCATAACCTCTGCGAAAGAAACGTTTTCTGAGTGGTCCAAAAAATAAATAAATAAAAATAAACTAAAAATATTTTTTTTTGTTTTTCACATGTTTAGATATTATTAATTTATTTCCACATATACATTGGATTTTTTTTCCTCACAAAATTCTCTTGCAACGAATTCATCTTCATTTGTTCATTTATTAAATCTGATTTTATAACATTATTAATTTTATTAATATTATTAATTATTATTCATTTTCACCTGATGACTTGTTACATGCCAGGGGTGTGTGGTTGTAGTGTTTCCCCACATGACCCCCTGGATAATACGACCCTGAAATTTACAACTGGTTCAGCTCACACACACACAAACACACACACACACACACACATACACACAGAATATATTTTTAACCTGCAAGCCTTTTCCACAAGTAGGAATCAAAGGAAGCGTCAATCAACTGTTAATGTGACATCAGCATGATCGCAGGCATGACTAGACGAGTGAATGATGACATGATCACACGGTGCACATGCACGAGGTTAAAGAGGTTATCGGCTCTGCGGCAGTGCGTTCGGTCCGGTCGGATGATACGCTAGTCTATAACATGAGTGTATAACACTGTTATTACACTGTGATATTAATATCATATGGTCACACTGGCTTATAATCTATTTCCATGATACACAAGTTGTAGCACTATAGACACACACACACACACATTTTTTATGACTTTAAGGCTAAAAAAGTCACACTAAGAGAATGCAGTATGTACCATAGAGCACACACACACACACACACAAGCTTTTTAATCCACTCTAATCAGCCATGGGTGTGTAAAGAGCAGGTTGATGTCAGGTACAGTAGTTACAATGTGTGTGTGTGTGTGTGTGTGTGTGTGTGTATTATGTATTTAGAAATTTATAGAATATAGAAATAGTAGTTTGATGTTTGTCTACCTGTCTGAAGTCCCTGAGCTCTGTAGTTCACACTCCCACCTGCTCCCCGTGCTGAAAGACTCCACACCTGGCGGAGTTACCTGGCCACCGACCACAGCCGTCTGACCACACCCCCTCACAGCCGGGTTGCCAGAGTGCACGAAGTTCACTCTTTAATCTTTCCTACTGTTTTGTTGTTTATTGTCAATTTTAAAAAATATTGTTTTTAACTCAACTGTTGTGTTATTAAAATATCAAAAATCTACACTTTTGTTTTTAACACAGTGTGTTTTGGTTCAAGTGTTGATTCCTAAAATCTAACAATAAACATGTTTAAAGGTCAATTCTTGAAAAAACAGCTGTCCAGTTCAGTAATATATAGATAATCAGACAGATCTCTTTTTAAGGTTATTATTCATCATACTGGACGAAATCCCAGTAAAACCTTCCCTGGATTCTGAAGCAGACTGGACGATAAGGTGTCTTCTCCATGGCAGATGATACAGTAGAGATCATGTAACAGTAGCCATTAAAGAACAGGTTTATGCTCCATTTAAGTCATCAGTCCATCTCATGCAGAAAACAGACTCATCCCGGTCCATAAAAGGAATCATCCACCATGAACAAGTGAAAATACTCATCTTTATCTTAATCATCAACTTAGGGTAACAGTTTTCTACTGCTGATAGAAGTGCAGTGGGATTTAACCCTCGCTTCATCTCTACCTAAAGACAGCGGCACTTTAGTCCTTCAGTCTGTCCAGGTCTCGCACCTCCTCATCTGTACACTCTGCTCAAACAGATCAGCTTCCAAAGCTGCAACTTTCACGAGAATATCACCATCAGCACCATCAACACCATCACAAGAGTCTCGACTGTCCTTTAGCTGCACAATACCTCTTTCCTGGTGTAACTGTGCTAGCGATAACAGCGTCCCTGTGAATCCATCCAACAAACTAGCACCAGTATCCACAACAATATTTCTGTATAAACCTCTTTAATAAATATGTTTCAGGGTGAACTTGGTTTCACTCTCTGAAAAAGCTTAAGAATTACCAATCTGGCAGGCACCGACTCACAGAGTGTGTTGTAGACTAAGGGGCGTGTTCACGTGCACACAGCATTTAACGCTCGTCTGCTCATGTAGCTCTGTGTGTGTGTGTGTGTGTGTGTGTGTAAACAGTGTGTCGTGCATGTTCATCTGCGTTCGTGTGGTACATAAGTGAAGATGTGCTTCTAAGTGTTGTAGTAACAGACACTGTGTTTGGTAAACACACACACACACACACAGTTCTTTAGGTCACACTAATAAAGATCAAAAGGGTCACTTGCAGATGAAAAGAAATCAGCGTTGCCAGATTGGTGTCTTTTTCTGTTCCACTCTACTGCAAAACTTCTCAAAATGCAAAAAGTGCATCAGAACTAACACAGAACCAACACACACACACACATACACACACACATACACACACACATACACACACAGTGCTCATCATGTCTGATAGTGAGAGCAGAACAAAGCTGGAGCTTTATTTCAAATTAAATGCTGAAGTCTGGAAGAAATAATGATCATGGCTATAGCCACTTATCAAGTCGATCATGTTACACAATCCTCTAAATTTCCTCCATGTGACGCACAACTGATTTAGAAAACCATTCATCCTGTGAGACTGGACGAGCTCGTAGAGTGTCAAACACTAGCAGCCTCATACTCTCACGGTCACTGTGTAATCTGACACACTCACACACACACACACACTCACACACACACACACACACACACTCACACACACAGACCTCACGATGAAAAAGTCATGTGATGGAGATGAAAAGCTGAAAGTTTTATGAAGTTAAAATAATCTTTAAATTATTTTTTTTTAGTCAGACTGGCAGAGTAATTAAAAAAACCCAAACGATGAGCTCTTTACCTCAGGCTTTATGAGATTCAATCACAGCTCGAGTTTCTGAAGCTAACAGCGCATAAAGTTCAGGATGCTAATAATTAGCACTAGCAGTAAATATTTGCCGCAGCCACATTTAGAGTCTTCCACACGAACACATGGACGTATCGATCCGAGTCACACCTCACGCTCTAATCTTTACTACACAGTTTCCTTCATTAGCATGCTAATCTCTTACACTAACGCATTTCAGGAATGCTCCAGCAGCCTTCCTTTAGGCAAGTCACGACTTGTCCTTTAGCCTCAGGCGGTCGGTCGCGGCACAGGTTTAGCGCTCGCGGTGTTTCAAAACCTGAAAGCTTGATAAAACTTTAAGGCGGAGCTGTGTGCTAAGAAAATGAGGCCAGAAATATTTTCACAACATGTTTACATCTGTTATTTTCTCACACTCAGGTAGATGAATGAAAAAAAAAGATTTAGGTTAATGTATAGGACATGCTAACTCACAAGATTAGCTTTCTTTACGGTTTAGCATGCAAAGATATTCATTCTGACTTCACTTAGCGTCAGAGATTTGTTTAAATTCATCAAAGAATGAATGAGTTGCTCCTGAGGCTGGACTGAGCTGCCCCGGTGGCAGATATCCAGCACTTCAGCTGTGAGCAGGACACCAGAGAGTGCTGGAGGGGGACACGCATGCAAACAGCGCCTCCCTGTGGCCTCTCTGTGTCAGTGTCAGTGTGACCGTGTTCTTCAGCACTGAACTGCAGGAAGACCGAGCTGGACACGTGCCAATAATCTGTTATATACGTGCAGAGGTGTGAAAGGTGTAGCGTAGAGTTGAAGCGTGGAGATGAATGTAAATGAGTCACTGCTGCTGTGTTTATGTAAAAACAAAGGAATTTGTTTATCAGAACAAACCATTATTCATCATCAGGCATGTGGTACAAACCCGGGAAAAGTGATGTTAGATGGACAGAAAGAAAGAAAGAAAGAAAGAAAGAAAGAAAGAAAGAAAGAAAGAAAGAAAGAAAGAAAGAAAGAAAGAAAGAAACAAACAAACAAACAAACAAACAAACAGACACATGGACAGAGACAGGGACAGACAGAGAAAAAGAAAAAAAGTGAGGCAGACAGACAAGTAGACAAAAAGAGAAACAGACAGGCAGAGAGGCAGGCAGTTACAGAGACAGACAGAAAGGACAGAAAGAGAGAGAATAAGAAAGAGAGAGAGAGAGAGAGATGGACATACAGACAGGCAGGGAAAAAGAGACAGACCGACAGACAGACAGAAGAAAAGGCAGAGAGACAGACAGACAACAGAAGGGGGGGGGTTTTGGGGGGACAAACAGACAGGCAGACTGACAGACATGTATACAGACAGACGGGGGGGGGGGCAGACAGAGTGAGAGAGAGAGAGAGAGAGAGAGAGAGAGACAGGGTATGTGGTATTTAGTAGATCCGGGTGTACAGTCTTGTGTTGTGTAACTTGTTTCATCACTGTGAATTTGTTCAGTTACAGAACCTGTCCATTGTGTTCAGTAAATCTCTCTTGTATAACAAACACACATCAACTCCACTACATGAAGATACACACACAATATACACACAACAAACACACAACAAACACACAACAAACATAATATCTACACACCAAGACATTCCGGTTTTTATATAGATAAAAGAAACCTGCAACCCAGAATGAACAAAAACCAAAGAAAGAAAGAAAGAAAGAAAGAAAGAAAGAAAGAAAGAAAGAAAGAAAGAAAGAAAGAAAGAAAGAAAGAAAGAAAGAAAGAAAGAAAGAAAGAAAGAAAGAAAGAAAGAAAAAGCTTTAACCTCAATAGCAGAGGAACCTTGGGATTAATGATTAAACTCTCAAAAATAAACCTGTTATGGAATACAGAAAAAAATAAACCGTTCCAACTACAAAAGTGGAGTAGGAATGTGTGTGTGTGTGTGTGTGTGTGTGTTTAGTCAGTACCTTGCCCTGCAGTGCAGATGAGGGTGGACTCTGAGCAGGATCATGCAGAGCAGCAGGTTCTGTCTTCAGCAGATGATCCAGGTTCAAATCCAATATGGTTTCATAAATGTTCTCGGAGTCTGATGACGGGGTCTGGGCCGGACTGGACTCCTCCTCCGGCTCGATGAGTGGCTCAGGCTTCAGCGGCAGTCCCTGAGGCCTGGTGTCAATCAGGTTCTTGAGTACCGGTGGCTCCACTGGCTTGGCCTGGCGTAGCAGCAGGTCCACAGGGTTCACGTTCGGTGAACGAGGCTTCTGGTGGGACTCGAGGGAGCCCAATAACAAGTTTGCAGACAGACTGAATCTTTTGTTCTTCACTGGTTCCGATGTTGAGACTGGGTGTAGGGAAATGATAGGATCCACTGCCCCGTACATGTACGACGGAGGCTCGTGGATGTCCAGTGGGACGCCGAACGTGGACATGCGGTTGTCTGTCTTGCGGTGGTTCCTGGGAGAGTGTGTCCTGATGGTTACCTCATTGGACTTGGTCTTCTCTGAGAGATCAGAAACAGTGGGAGGCGTCGGCTTGGGTGCAGGGGTCTCGACAAAGTCGAGGGGTGAAGGCAAAGTGGACGGTAGCTCCTTCACGTATTTGGCGGGGATGTAGAAAGGTTTGGTGCACTCGTCTTTGCGTACATGCCACCAGTGATCGTTGGTCTTGGCCAGGAGCATGTACCGCTCATTGGGTTTGATGGAGACCATGCAGCCATCTTGGTTCTTGTACTCGTACCCGAACTCAACCAGCACCAGGCCCATGCATGGCTTCGCCATCTTACCAGTCTCGCCCATCTCCATGTGCGGAGGTCACGCTGGGGTCACGAACTTAAACAAGGCTCCCCTGAAGGTCAAAGACAAATCAGGAGAACATTAGAGAAGGTCTGGAGAAACAAGAGACTCTCACGCTCACATTCTTTCATTTAAGACAGAAGGAAGATGCACCTGTATTTATAAACGCAGAGCAATTAGAACAAACTCAGGAATGAAAACTAAGTACACAAAGTCTGTCATCAAGTCAGAGCTCTACTCCACCGAGAAGGATAAGCAGGGAATTTGAACTTTTACTTTTATTAAATTAACAGATTTCCAAATGATTAAACTCTGTGTTTTTTTCTCAAACTGACTATAAATTTTACTACAAATATGGTTCTTAAAAAAAAAACTACAAATGTTCCTCAATTGAAAAATTGTTGTTGTAGCCTTAAACACCACAGCACTGTTGAGACCTGGATCCTGATTGGTCAGAAGGTGTTTATTGTTTTTCCCTAACAGCAGCTCTGACAGCTGAAAATCACAGGCTTATACACATTACTGAGCTCCTTCTTATCATTTCTATAGCAACATCTTCTTCACTAGGACGTGTATGACAGAGCCTCCATGTTTAAAGAAGGAGTCTCCACTGTCAGTGATTTGTTGCTTAAAGCTACAACTGGACTAACGTATTTCAGGAATGTTCCACACAGCAGTAAATGGATAAAAAGTACAATTTTTTTTTTCATTTGAGTTTAAAGAATAAACCACTATGTGGTGTGGTGCTGTTACAGGAGAATAATCAACCTTGTGTAACTGTGACCTCATCACTGATTACTTAACTACTATAACAGCGTCACAAACAGTGGTTTATTTCTTTCCTATAGAACTTAAAAAATCAAGAAGATATCATTAAAAATCACTTAAATAATAAATATAACCATAAAAACTTTATTCAGAGCCTCATTATCTACCTAATGAGAAGACTGCAGAAAGCCCAGGCAAGATAAACAAACATTTCTACATGCATTTTGTTGTTTATTTGATTAATTTTTTTATTTGGTGTTTAATTTGTTTATATTTAAGAAGAAAAAAACTATCAATGCCATGCTGTTGCCTGTAATATCCAAAAGATTCCCAAGTTTCTGTATATAACAATTTGAACAAAATGTTCAAAATCAAACAAAGGTCAGAAAATATCCATATTTTTGTTTAAAAAGCTACATATACAGTAAAGCGTCACAAATCAGTGTCTCAGACGGTGTCTTCGGCAGATTCCTGTGATTCCTTTATGAACCTGATTCATTTCTGCTGATATTTTTGCCATGAATCAGAACCTCTCCCAGTCCGCTCCCAAACACTCACACTGATCTCACACAGAACCGTGTTTAAAGACTCGCTGGAAGAAAAAACATTAGCATTGAACTCCAGCTGGGAGTAAATAAATAAATACTATGTCCAAGCTGGTTTATTTATATCCACACGGCAGGGCTGGGTCACATGACAACGATAAAAATAATAATGATGATAATAATAATAATAATAAAAAGAATAAGAAGAAGAACAAGAAAAAGAAGAAGTACAAGAAGAAAGAAACTGACCGGCAGCTCCTGAATATCATCATGAACATCATTTTATACAGAAAATATCTTTAAAACAGGAAAATGTTTTATTTCCTTTTCCTATTAGTAGTAATAGTATTCTATTTAAGTATTCATTAAATATTTAAACATTTATAGGCCTAAAATGCAGGCTATGACACTGACGCAGGATGCAAAAAGTTATATATATATATATATATATATATACACACATACACTACCACTAAAAACTTTGGGATCACTCAAACATTTTATTGTTTTCCTCCAAGGAAACACACATGGAATTAGTGTGAATAGGCAAAAGAACAGGACATGCTGACATGTCAGAGTTAGAAATAATGATTTTGATGGAAATGACAAATGTTTTCTTCAAACTTTGCCTTCATCAAAAAAAACAAACACCTTTTGCAGCAAATACAGCCTGGACATTCTAGCGGTCAATTTTTCAAGATAATCTGATGAGATTTCACCCCATGCTTCCTGGAGCATCTCCCACAAGATGGATTGGCTGATGAAGTCTTCCTCTGGAGCTGAAATCAAGCTGAAATATGCAAGTGATCCCAAACTCTTGAGCGGTAGTATATATATATATATATACATATATAAATTATGATCACGTGCCTAATATTGTGTTGGTCCCCCTTTTGCTGCCAAAACAGCCCTGACCTGTCCTGCACTATGTATTCTGACACCTTTCTATCAGAACCAGCATTAACTTCTTCAGCAATTTGAGGCCAGCCTTCTCTCCCCACGTGCATCAATGAGCCTTGACCGCCCATGACCCTGTCGCCGGTTCTCCACTGTTCCTTCCTTCGACCACTTTTGATAGATACTGACCACTGCAGCCCGGGAAAACCCCACAAGAGCTGCAGTTTTGGAGATGCTCTGATCCAGTGGTCTAGCCATCACAATCTGGTCCTTCATCAAAATCAAAGCTAAAATCCTTACGCTTGTCCATTTTTTCTGCTTCTAACATCAACTTTGAGGACAAAATGTTCACTTGCTGCCTAATATATCCCACCCACTAACAGGTGCCATGATGAGGAGATATTTAGTGTTATTCACTCCACCGGTCATAATGTTATGGCTGATAGGTATATATATTTTTTTACCTGTCATTTTTTATCTGTAATTTTTTGTACTAGGATGATTCATGTTATTTCGCCCTCCTCAAATACAAACACTGACTACTGGCAGTTTCAGTAAACGTTTGCTTCTTTAAGCTGATGCAGTTTTTTTTTTTACACACACACACACACACATCAATGCCCAGATACACACCCTGAATCCAAAGCTAATATTTAACCTGAGGAATGCAGCTGTGTTTAAATGTTTTCATGGCGACGGAGCTAAACCCAAACTGGGTTTTAGGAGGTGCCGAGGATGAGGGTGATCCTGATCTGCTTAACACTTTCACGTTTCCGTCAGATATATGATCATGATCGTTTGCATGTCGTTTGCATGAGGTAAAATTTAGAATCTTGAGAATTTAGAATCTAGAAATGTGGTTTTCAGAGCCTCCAGTAACAGATTCTGGTTTAGCTTACTGGTTTATCTGCTTATCATTGTTTTGTATTTGCATGCTGATTGTATCTAGAGGAAACGTGCCACTGTCAATGAACACTTTGTGCTGGTTATATACAATGTGTGTGTGTGTGTGTGTGTGTGTGTAGTATATATTATATTATATACATCAGAACTCACTCACTCAGTTCTCGCAGGTACCAGCTAGCTGACTAACCTAGCATGCTTGCCACTGTAGATTAGCGACGCTATTCTCAGTGATAAAGATGAATTTGTGTAACTCTGATGATGACAAACCCTAAACGAAACAAAAAATAGAACCAAACAAAAACTAAACTAAACAACAAACAAAATTCAAAATCAAGATTATATTGACGATGATGATGATGATGGTGATGAGGAGGAGGAGGAGGTGGAGAAGGAGGAGGTTGTGTTTCTCTTCATTGTAGCTTTGGAGGCAGACAACAAATAGCATTTGAGCTGCTCACGTGACTTTACTGTACACTAGAGTTAAAGTGTGACGTCAAATCACGACCAGGTGAACTTTTTACTTATTTTCTAACCAACATGTTAAATCTCTTCATATTCACTCACTAAAGAGATTCACTTTTCCACCAGCCCTTTGTCCTCCATGTTTGTTTCTCACTTGCTCCATAACCTGAAGCTTGATTGGCCAAAAAACTTGATTTTTCTCAATTGTAGAAAACAACTGAAAACAAAAGAGAAACATTTTCCTATTCATGTGTTTCCAAAAAAAAAAAAGGTCAGTGAACAATCATTGAGTCGGCAACAAAAAGTGTGTCTGCAGTCATGAACACAATGGCTTCTCAGCAGCGTTTCCTTAACAGTTTCCTTCGTTTGAGCTTTTCTCCCAATTCTGTTTTTCTTTCAATGCCTGCCATCTGCGTCACTTGATTTTTTGGTTTTCGTGGTGACCTACTAAGCAGACTTCCTCCACCCGTTACGTCTAGTTTGCAAAAAGGAGAGCAGGAAGCTACCAGTCTTCTGCTACCCTCAGCACCACAGAAGCTAGTAACCTGGCGCCGAAAAAAAACCCAAAAAACGCTGCCCTACTTTTAGGCAGATTAGCTTCTCTAATAGTGGCTCTGGGGTTGAGAAAGCAGCTCTTAGATTAGGAAGCAAAACAAAGCTTTAGCCAGACACAACAGGAAGTTCCCTCACCCCTTTTGTCCTCACCCTGGAGCTCGTTACACACCTCTGCAGTTCCTCTCTAATCTTAATGAAATTGCAAATTTCCTCTAAATGGATGGAAGACGGTGGTTTACTTCAAGCTCCCAGTTCTCCAGTATCCGTGGTGTTTATCTCTGACGGCAGGACTAACACACAAACCAGACCTTGCACTGATGGAACCCTGAAGCTCCTGACAGCTTTAACAGATCAGCATCAACCCTCAGCTTTCTCCAAGTACATCTGTGACAAGTTTCCAGATAAAGCATCTGGTGTTATTAATAATAATGCTAAGGTTACGTCAAAAAAGACCGGAGGTTGCGATTCAATTCTCCAGACGGGAAAACTGACCATGGTAAAGGCATTAGAAACAGATTTTTCAGAGCGGGTCACTGAGATGTCTCGGAAAACGTCAGGTTTGACTCTATATACTGTACGTGCTAGAAAGAGACGGGAAGAAAAAGCCGCTTAATTTTAGTTTTCTGAGTGAGGTTCAAACAAGGGATATGCAAATTAGGTAAAGCCACAAATCCAGACGATTGGCGGGAATGATTTCTTCAGTTCCCTGCCCACAACTTCACTTCCTACCTGCACTTAATGTGACTTCTAACAATTGCTTTTCACACAGATTAGCATGCTAGTCAACTAGTTAGCTTTTAAATCTATACTAGAAAACTGCTGTTTTAAAATCAGAAGTCAAAGAAACACCAAAGAGGCCACGCCCACTTGCTTTCCCCAGTGACTCGACAGCAGCGTTCGAACCACATCCCCAAAAAAACAAACTACTTGAGTGACATGTCACCTGCTGGTGTGAATTTAGTGTTGATGATGATATTTATACTATGTGATGTGCGTGACATCTTTCATTCTGAAATGTGGAGCTACAGGAAAGTTTGCCAGAGCCTGGGCCAAGAAAATGCCAGATGCCTAAAAATAGGAAATCCCCCCAAACCCTCACATGGGCAAAGCAGATTATTTAGTCTGTGTGATGAAATGTTAGTTGAACAAACTCTTGATTTTTACAACTCTATTTTTAGCAAGCAGTTATTCCAGGAGCTGATCTATAGTTTGTTGTTTTGCAGTGAACACTGGTCAGAAAAATATAATGAATTCTTCTTCTTCTTAATCCTTTTCAAGTTTCCACTGTGTACTTTTCATAATTCCCATTCTCATAAGAACAACTCATTTTTCCTGATGTAGATGCCTGAAGCCACCTGCTTCTAAGGTTCTGACTAAAAAAGAAAGAGGACTTGCAGTATGTCACTGGACAAAGAAGGGAGTGACATGAATAGTCATGGAGAAAACTGGATGTACACTGGGTGTGTTTGTGAGAGAGAGCGTGAGACTGAGTGAGAAAGTGGCAAAGATTCAAGGTTCTTGTGACGGTGGCTGCCATACGCCAGAGTCTGGCCACAGAAATGCTCAAAACAGGGTAGGATTGTTCACATGTGTCACCCTGGAGGATCATGGAGGTGAACAAGCAAAGGGGAAAGTAAATTTCTGGTACACCATTTGCTGCTTCTAACAGTCGGAATAAGTGACTAGCATGATGGTTTAAGATTACTGATTCACAGTGGTTTTATTTCAATCTCGTAGTGACCACTCTGGACCAGAGCCACAGTCACTGAGCAGATGAGAGATTTCTGTTCTGTCTATTCATCTTAAAGGTTGTTTTCCCGTGTGACTTTTCTTAAACAAGTCACACTGTCACTCCACTAATCAGACTGGAGAGAGAAATCTGTATTCTCATCCTGTAGCAAGTCTCAGGTCCAGTGAGCTTGACTTTAATCAGGCAAAAAGATCCCCAAGGAGCTTGTCACATTCCGGAGAAACCACAAAGCATCTCTGTCCTGGAAACTTCATCACAGCTTCACCTCTGACCCCTGCAGTGCGCTGACACTGGAGACTCCTTCCATGAGTCTTAAATAAGCATCTCTTTACAGAAAAATCATTTAAAAAAATCTGCAGATTTAATTAGAATTATTATTAGAAACTTTGGACCTGTCAGAGCAGTTGTTTAGAGACAATTACCTAACACCTTCTGACCAATCACAATCCAGCATTTATCAGCTCTGTTGTGTGAATGTACACATATAGACAACACGATAAATCTAGAGAGAAAGGAAGACTTTAAGGTGTTTTTCAGACTTTTTGGTAGAAAGTAGAAAATCCTCCTCACCAACATTCAATCTGGTTTATCTATGCTCGCAAAAAATCTCTCGTCTTTCTCACTGCCTGTCCCAACACGCCTGCGACAGGGCCGAGAGACGCGAGGCGCCGCCCCTGAGCTCAGCAAAAAAAGCAGCTCGCAGAACATGAATGTGTTTTTTCCCTGCTGAGGGAGAGGATCGAGCGCAAACAACAGCCACTTCGAACCCGGCAGAGGAGGAGTCGAGCGCGATGACGGCTCTGCGGCCTGCCATAGAAACGCTGTGTTATCTGGAGAGGGAGTGGCAGACTGGGCCTGCTGGTGTCACATCAGCCGAGCAGCAAACAACCCAATGTGACTTTAGTGCAGCTCGATAACCCCAGCCAAGGCCTTGTTCATGTCTTTGTGTTTGTGTGTGTGTGTGTGTGTTATTCAACACACACTTAAGTACAGTAGAAACCTGTTAGACTGCTTTTCTAGTTTTCAGGTAATTATCTGTCCTGCTGGAGGATGAGCAGCCGAGCAGGAATGACAGCCATGCTGTCCCCAGGTATGATTCATCAAGTCGGAGCAAGTCGGGCTAAAAAAATAAAAAACTCCTTGGTGTCTGCAGGCGGAGGTGGTGGAGGCGAGCGAGGGAACACCCTCCTGCAGAAAAGTGCTACAGTCAGAAGAGAACAATTGGAGGAGGCCGTTTCCATTCAGCCCATGTTTAAACACGGAAATCTCTTCTTTTCCTCTCTCTGACCTCGCCACCACGCGTCTGCAGGATGTCCACTCTGGAGGAGATAAAATGGAACCACAGTTTTTCATGATTCGTTCCCGTTACCAAGTTTAGCCCAGGCCAAGGCTGCACGAAGCATTGGGAAGGCTGGGCTGTGGATCCTATACGGTGGAGGGAAACATTTATACGACAAGCTCTGACAAAATTGGCTCCTATACCAAACCAGTGTCACAATATGATAGCCTTCACATAGAGACATGAGCTGTAACATTTGTTTGATCTAAAAAGAAAGAAGAAGAAGAAAGAAAACACATCTGACACCTCTTCTTCCTCTCACCTGCACAGGAACCAGAGAACTAGCATTATCAATCACCAGCTTAAACCCAAACCCATCAGGGTGATTTGGACCCGAGGCCTGGGCAGGGAGACATGGTGTTCGAGATTGAGTGGAATGTGGCTTGCTTTTGCAGGCCTGCGGTATTCCGCCCTCCATCCACACCCACCTCGGCTCCACTCACTCAGGAATGCGACATACTCATGAGCACGGTTTCAGCCTCCACACGACCACGCTCCATAAAAAAGCACAACAAAACACCACACTACTCAAAACAAACCCTCCTACACCGCTCACATCCAAAAACACACACAGAGACTTTAAAAGCAGCTCCTGCAGCTCACACACGTCCCTGAAGGTCGCTTATCTGGTAGCAGTAAAGGAAATTGGAAATGTTTTTTTTTTTACTTACTACTACTGCAATTACGCGTCATAAAACATTTCTAAATGTAACTTCAACATTAGAGTTCAGTTCTGTCTGTGTAATAAACCTCTACACCTGCTATTAGCTGTGGAGGTGTTCACAGAGTTCACCAGTCTGCCCAAGAAAAACACCTACACACAGGTATCATCAACTTTATACATTATGATTTCGACAGGGATTAAATAAAAAGTGAATCTTCTACTAAAACATTTAAAGCTAAAAGTCTTCTGTCTTATAGATGAAGAAGAAACAGGATGATGGAACTGCTCAAAGTACAGGAAAGAGTTCTGTGTTGTTTCTGTTTATGTTATAGGTTTTGTTTTAAACACTATATATATATATATATATATATATATATATATATATATATATATATATATAATAAAAATAGCCAAAGTGAGACAGAAAGAGCTGCTCGATCGCACAGGATGAACATGAAAAGGAAGTGTTTTAAAATAAGTTGAAAGTTTACCTGCTGGAACCGGATTGCAGCACCATCCTAACGCTCTTCAACACACTCAAAACGCAAAAACACACACGCAGCTTTCTCTTTTTCTTTCCTCTTCTCTTTCAACCTCCTGTTTTTCCTTTCGAACGTTGTGTCACTCTCTGCTTCAAGGCTTTACCCGTCCACCTGGGGCTCAAAGTTCCAGTGCTGGTGAAAGTGTGTGTGTGTGTGAGTGAGTGAGAGAGAGAGAGAGAGAGCATGTGTGTGTGTGTGTGTGTGTGTGTGTGTGTGTGTGTGTGTATACTAGAACTTTGTGCCGGTTTCAGCCTGCCTCCTCCGTCTGCACTCATTTCCTGTTCCACAACACAGAGCACACATCATAGAGAGAGAGAGAGAGAGAGAGAGAGAGAGAGAGAGAGAGAGAGAGAGAGAGAATGTGAGAGCGGTAAATAAAAATAAAAAGAGAGAGAGAGAGGGAGAGAGGTGGGTAGAGAGAGAGAGAGAGAGAGAGAGAGTGAAAGAAATAAAGTGAGAGAGGTCATTAGAAATAAAAAAGAGAGAAGGGGGTAGAGAAATAAAGTAAGAGTGGTAAAAAGAAATAAAAGAGAGAGAGAGAGGTAAAGTTGAGTGAAGTATAAAAATATATTTTATTGACACTGTTTATGTTTATTGAGCTGTAAAGCTGCTGTCTGGTTCACGCTCACTCTCTGATTTCTGCAGCTTATTTAAATAATTAACTTCACATGTAAAATTTGGCACTTAACTCTTAACAGCTACTTTTGCCATGGCCACATTACTCAGAACAGGAAATCCATCCTCACTGGACAAAACACAATGCTCACACATTTATGAGGGAAACTTGGCATTTGTGAGAGTCATGAATAAGGCTGGGTATGATGACGACGACGACGATGATGATGATGATGAAGATGATGATGATGATGATGATGATGATGGTGATGATTCATTGTTCTTTTGTCAAAGCATGTGACTGGTGAGCTGTTCACACACTGATTAAAGAGAAGCAGTGATCAAGTTTGTTTTAAACAAATGATTCTTTTTTAAGGATTTTTTTTGATGTTTTGTTTGTTTATCGTTGGAGGTTCTGTAGAAAATCACTGTCTGTTATCACTTACTTTAAAAAAATGTCAGGAAACTCATCAGATGTTGTGGTGTATGAATTTGGAAAATTAAATAAATTTGGTGAAAAAACTAAATATTGGGGCCAGAGAGAGAGAGAGAGAGAGAGAGAGAGAGACAGAGACAGACAGAGAGAAGAAAAATGAAGAGAGAGAAAAAGAAATAAAGAGTAAAAGGAAAAAGAAATGAAAAGAAAGAGAGAGACAGAGAGAGACAGAGAAATAAAGAGTAAAAGGAAAAAGTAATGAAAATAAAGAGAAGAGAGAAAGAAATAAATAGAGAGAGAGTGTGTGTGTGTGTGTGTGTGAGAGAGAGAGAGAGAGAGAGAGAGAGAGAGAAGAGAGAGAGAGAGAGAGAGAGAGAGAGAAATAAAGAGTGAGAAGAAAAAGAAGAGAGACCAAGAGAGAGAGAGAGAAATAAAGAATGAAAGGAAAAATAAATAAAAATAAAGAGAAGAGAGAGAGAGAGCGAGAGAGAAATAAAGAGTGAGAAGAAAAAGAAGAGAGACCAAGAGAGAGAGAGAGAAATAAAGAATGAAAGGAAAAATAAATAAAAATAAGAGAAGAGAGAGAGAGAGAGAGAGAGAGAGAGAGAGAAATAAAGAGTGAGAAGAAAAAGAAGAGAGACCAAGAGAGAGAGAGAGAGAGAGAGAGAGAGAGAGAGAGAGAAAAATAAAGAGTGAGAAGAAAAAGAAATTAAAAGAACAAGACGGGGTGATAAAGAGTGAGAGAAGAAGGAAAGAAATAAAATTTGGTAAATTTGATGAAAAATAAAACAAAATTTGGGCCCAAAAAAAAATTACGTAGCACCTGACAGAGGAAGTATAATTAAAAAAATAAATGACACCAAAAATGAAGTAGAAATGATTTTGTTTTTTTTATAATAAACTTTTAAATTAAATAAAATTTGGTCTTGATGGAATTCTTCAAAGATTGGGATTTATAAGAGGCAGACTGTGTGTCTAAAATCAGATTCCAGTATTTCACAATGTCGCGAGCGTAGAAATTAGCGCTAAATCAAGCAAACGCCGCTGTATTTGCTGGAGCTTGTGATTCATCTAAATGTTGTCTGATTTTCTGCAGAATTGGTTTAGGACACACCGTGTGACATCATCACAACACACACTCAGCCCAATGTCTGAATGTCCATCACGTGTGTGGAACATGAGTACAGCTCTCACAGAACGTCATTATCTTCATGGGGAAGAGGTTAAAAGGAGAATCCTGTGATTGTGACTTCATTTATTTTCTCTTAATAACGTACGAAAATCCCTCCTCAAATCCTGGAGAGACTGATGAAACGTCTGAAAAACACGTGAAGGTCATGTTATGGTAATGTATCAGGAGAACAAACATAAAAAAAGATCTCATTAACACACACTGGAACGTGGAGGTTCTTATCGAAGACCAGATGCTTGTCGCTGATTGGCTGTAGCGTGTGTCAGTCTGAGAGAGCTGAAGGATGTTTACAGGAAGAGGAAACCCAAGTCTAAATCAATCTACTGCTGCTTTTAGTCAGGGCTTCTTTTTTTCATCAAGGCGATACGGGGCGGTGGTAGCTCAAGTGGTTAAAGCTCTTGTGTTCTTGACCAGGAGATTGGGGTTCAAGCACCACCAAGATGTCACTGTTGGGCCCTTGAACAAGGCCCCCAACCCATCCTGCTCCAGGGGCAGTGCATTATGCTACTTAACTAAATTTATTAATAATAATAATAATAATAATAATAATAATAATAATAATAATAATAATAATAATAATACGCAATTTCACATGAAATTATTTTTGCTAGAGTGAAAAAAAGTGATTCTTTTTTAGCAGTTAGCATGCAATAGCATCCAAATTCAATGTGAATTTTCACTTAGCTGTGAACTTTATTAGCGCTAGTTCGGCTCTCAGTACTAGTTTCCATATCTATATTTAGCATCAATGCAAAGATGTTGAAGAGCTTTCCCAGGCCGCTGAAATACAGATATACTGCATTTTAAGCAAAGGTTCACGCATGTTAATTATCAACAAACAGCAGCGTTAATTAGTCACGCTAATTGCAAGGTTGTAAAGATGTAAAGATTGTCACTCCCGACTCTACTAAACTGACGTTTTCCAGGAGACCCCGTGTGGTTTCTAATAATAACCCGCGGCGGTTGAATCGAGGCCCATTGGAGCTCTGGTGGCTTTTCCCCTCCCTGCATTTACACAAACCCTGCGACCGTGACCGAGCAGAAACCAGCGTTTGACTTCAGCAAGACAGATTCCTACAAAGCCTTTCTCCTTGATGTGCTGTGGAGGAGTGTCCTCACCACTAAAAGCATAGAAATACTGCACACACCCCACCCAGCTGAAATAAAAACACAGATCTGAATGGACTCTGAACTCTCTGATCTGTTGGCATTCACTCAGATTGTGTTGTCAGAGGATCAGAGGGAACATCAGACTGATGATATCAGCCACCTGCATGTGGACAACACACTCAGAGACACGAAGAATTAAGCAGAGAAGTCTTTTTAAAGGGTTGGACTGAGGATTAGACATGTCCATATTTTTCCTGGGAGAGTGTCTCGTATTCAAAGATGGTTTAGGATGTTTAACTGGATGGTCAGGTGACTAAACTAACCAACGTTTTTATTCACATATCTGTGTAGATATGCCTGAGCTACTGAGCAGAAGTTTTGACCTAAATTTTCAATTGTCTCTCCATTCCTGAAAATGTTACCATAGCAACCGAACCTCATTTACACACCTGATTTAACCTTATTGGTGTGTTCGAAGAAAATAATCTCCAGGACATGATTTGAACACTCGGGGTTCAAGACCATCGCTCTGTAAATACACACTGCTTGTCTTTAAGCCCCTCCCACACCAGAAAAAAAATCTTGATGAAAAATTGCTAATGGTAGCAAATAAAAAACATGAATTTCTTATATAAAGTGTTATGTTTTTGTCTAATCAGAGCTATTAAGAGCAGTTTAATTTCTTCCATTAATGTTTCATGTTTTTGAAGAAGAAGCCTTAATTATGGCCACACATACATTACAGCACAGTGGAATTCTTTTCTTCACATACCCCAGCTGAGGAAGTTGTGGGTCAGAGCACAGGGGCAGTTATGATACAGTGCCCCTGGAGCAGAGAGGGTTAAGGGCCTTGCTCAAGTGCCCAACAGTGGATCTTGGTGGTGCTGGGGCATGAACCCCGATCCTCCGATCAACAACCCAGAGCCTTAATCACTTGAGCCACCACTGCCCCAACTCACAAAAAATGACTATCTAAATGTTGTAAACAAGATAATCTAACAGCTGAATCTAAAAAATCAAACTCCTGAATATCAAATTAATTAAAGTTCCTTTTTTACTACTAAAGTAAACATAAAAACCTCAGCATAACTTTTCCCTAACACTTTTACCCAAAGTGACTACCACACAAAACATAGAAATAATCAGTTGATGGTTTAGGGTATCAGGAGTAGCTGGTGGATGTGGTATCTGAACTCACAAGCTTCTAATCAGTAGCTCAAACACTTAACCACAGAGCTCCCACTCCTCTACAACACCTCTGTGTTATTGTGATATCAACACCATGTGTTCATTGACTTATCTTCATGAGTAAGCGCTTTGTCTTTGACATGGTCTCAGTCCCGTGTGGCTGGAATACATGGTTTGGTGTTTGGATCAAACATAAATGTATTGAGTAAAGAATTGGTCAGCAGTGTCCTGTCTCACAGACATATCACCTCTGATTGGTCCTCGGTGACAAGATCCACCAATCAGCTAATAGTGTAACATAACCCCTCCTCCTGAGCTTGATCCTGAGCTTGATCCTGGGTTTCTGTCTGTTAACTTTCAAACCTTCTTCCTGTTTGTGTGTGTGTGTGTGTGTGTGTGTGTGTGTGTGTCTGTGTGTAACGGGATTTGAGACAGATCCATGTGAACAACGAAACCACTTGTATAACACTATGTCACAAATTTTTAGTTTTTTCTTGTTCCTGGGAAATAAGTGTTATTTCCCAATTCTTTGTAACCCAAATAAAGAGAAAACCCATCTTAGCCAAGAAAGTTTGGGTTAGTTTTGGGCAGTTTTTTTTTTTTAGTAAAATGGGCTAATTCTGAGGTTTTCGTTCTCTTAAAAGCTCAAACCCAAACTTCAAGGGGCTTAATGACTATTTTTTTATAATTTTCCATCAAGAGTAATTGGAACATGTCATTCTCTACCCAGGAACAAAAATTGTGTTACATAGTGTAATCCAAACAGAGGTATCCAATACATCAGACAAAGGCAGAGTGAATAAACAGGCAGGAAAATCAGGTAACCAGAAAAGACAGTCAGTCAGGCAAAAAAAAAATCAGGACAAATCCAAAACAGTGAAAATCCAGAACAAGTCATACTCATAAGCAAAATAGAACCAGAATAACTTCCAGCTTGGTACGTAGATAATACTAACAATATATTGCGAAGCTAAGATGGTGTGAACATGTTGAAATGTCCATAAAATCGGAAATGAACCCCATAACCCCAGAAGTCTAGAATTCCGGTGAGAGTTCCCTCCGCTGGATGGGAGGAGGCATGTTGGGTGCGTTTGCGACAGTGGATTTCCACGAAACATACTGGTAGGTGGACTGGTCATGCTAAAATACCTGTGATGCTTGTGATGGACAAATGTCTCATACATAGTGTTCCTGGGATGGACTCCCTGACTAGGATCAGGTTGTACACAACACGTTGTAATGGACTGGAAATCGACACTCGGAGCATCTAAGCTCCAGCTAGAACCGAAGCCTTGGCTGGAATCTGAACACAGCTCTAGAGTAAACCATAAGCGTATAACACCTGAGTGTAACTGCTTCACTGTCCTTCTCTCTGTGTCCTGGAAAAAAAAATCAACCTCCTTCCTGTCCAGCCACACAGCTCTTCCCCTGCTCCAACTATCTCATTTCCTGCCTGGGATTCACACATCCTCATGATGAGCTCACTCAGGGGTGAAGGCTAGTGTGTGTGTGTGTGTGTGTGTAGTAAATGACCTTTTGTGTCTTTTTTTTATTCATTGCAGGATATGATGACTTGCAATAACAGGCATTGGTCAATAATCTGAGTTAAAAAACAAACAAACTGATTTTGTGGTTATGAAAAGTGAGGACCTTTACTGTTGCCCAAATGTCTATCACTATTGTGTGTGTGTGTGTGTGAGAGAGAGAATATTATTCTTAGTATTGTTACTTCCGGATTCCAAACAAACCACACTCTATGTAAGGAATTTCGAGAATGTAAAAATAAATAAATAAATATTTCTCATATGATAACTACAGCTATGATTCATCATCAACTTTAAAAAAAAATATATATATATATATATATATATATATATAAACCTGAAAACCAGGCATTTATTTTTTTCCCCCAACAATAAGCAAATTGTCCATTGTCTAGCTGACCAGAACACACTGGCCGTTTTTCAAAACCCATGAAGTAGTCTTAACTCTGCTTAAGAGTTGTCATGTAATTACAGTTCAGAATGTAAAAAAAAGTATTAAAAATAAAATTGCTCCAAAATATGAGCAAACACAAACACTGGAGAGAATTTAGAATCACGGCTAGAGCTTCTGTCGAGCTGAGTGTTTCTGCTGCCCTCTAGCGGTTAGATACCTGAAATTGCTGAAAAGAACATTTACATGAATCAATCAATCAACAATCAGCGACTGAACAAGTATAAAAACGCACTGATCCAGAAAACAGGGATGTTTATTACAAAAATGTTTTATCTGTTTTAAGTTATTTTCTCACACGGGATGAAAACAATAAGCGTTCATAAAAAAGAGAAGCTTCAGCAGTGACAGGAAACGTGTGAAAATATTCATATTCTTTTTTCTTTTTTAAAGGAACTTGTTCAATACAGACACAACATGAAACAAAGACCTACAGTTTCTAGTTATCTTCCATAATGAATGAGGGAAGTGTAAAATGTTAACGGTTCTGTTCACTACACTGATAACCCGTGGATATATTCTCACCAGAAAAATTCAACAAAACTTCTTGCTTTGTTCTAAAAAAAAATCGGCACCATACATTTATTGGCCCTTATAATAAGAAACTAATTTTTTCAGCTATACAACCATATAGTCGTTCATCTGGAGCTTCACTGAAACTATACCGTTGAAGATTGAGGAAACGTGCATCTGCACTTTATGCACTGCACTTCTACATGTCCCCATGACTGCATGAACGAGCAGGTGTTCCTGATAAAGTAGCCGGTCAGTGTAAATGCCCCATCTGCCCCTATGAAAGAAACGCCACTGGTTTTCTGGACGTTTTCTTGGTTGACTTTCCTCTCACTACATAATAGTTGAACATTCGTCACAACTCTGCGCCTTCCAGTTATTTTATTAATTTTTCAAAAGGATTGGTTAGCTTCTCACGGCGTTATATAAACAGTACAGTAATTGGCTGAACCCAAGTGGGCGTGGTTTTGAATGCAATCCGAGGTGCAGTACTTATTTATGGCCACACGATGGCAACAGAGTCGCGATTAAGTGCACAAAGCCGCTTGAAAAGCTGTAAAGCTTTGATGAAATGGATTCAGTAGTGTTTGTTGTACACTGATGTTTGAACTTGAACACAAACAACTCTTACAAGTTTTAAAGTGATTGAATGGAATTGGTTTCCTGTTCACGGTGCGGACTGTGTATAAGTGGAACATGGAGACAAAGCATAGATACTGGATTAAGGGGGGAAAACATGAACCAATCATTACATTTACATTTATTTGGCAGACCGCCTTATCCAGAGTGATGTATAAAATTGTATAAACAAACAGGAAAACAGGAAAAAAAAAAAAGTAAGCGCTAGTTTAAGTATTTCAGGAAGAGGTAGGTCTTCACCCATCGTTTGAAGACAGTCAGTGACTCAGCTGTTTGGACATCTAGGGGAAGTTCATTCCACCACCTAGGTGCCAAAACAAAGAATTATCTTGATGAGTACCTACTTTGTTCCTTGAGATATGATGGGATCAGTCGAACAGTGCTAGAAGACCTGAGGGCAGTGGCGGACTAGGACAATAATTCAGGCCGGGAATTTAACTCCCAGGCCACCGCCGTCACCGCCACCCTATTCATGTAATCCACCAGACTGCTAATCTTGTAGGCTACCACTATTAGTTGATGAAACAGTTTAGAATTATGAATGAATAAATAGGCTTAAATGAACCCTCAAAAAGTCTCACTGGGAATACACCATCTATACTGCCACACCACAGACCAAGATAAAATTGGCTTACACTTTTAAAAAAGGGATAAGAGATACACATTCAAATGTTGAAATATATATCTTATGTATTTCCAATGATCAAGTACAGTATATTAAAACTATCAGAAACACAAACAAACACAAACTTAACAAAAGCTATGACAGTGTAAGTAACAGATAACAATGTTTACTCGGTTGCATATGAACAGACCAGTAAGAGTAAACAGTAAGTAATTAGCACTAGTAAATAAATCAAAATCCTTGAACTGAGGACTGGCAAAATAATCAAATGGATTATCAAGGCTTTCACTGTCTTTATCATCTTTCCCTGACTCTCTCTCTCTCTCTCTCTCTCTCTCTCACTCTGCACATTTAGTTGCCCTGCAATATGAAATAAACACATTCAATAATAAATACTTAGCGGCACGGTGGCTTAGTTGTTAGCACGTTCAGTTTAGTTTTATCTCTATGTTATAGCTCTATGTTTGTCTGTGTCACTGTACTTTGTCTGTGTTCTGTGTAGCACCTTTGGTCCAGGAGGAACGTTGTTTCACTTCACTGTGTACTGCATCAGCAATATATGGTTGAAGTGACAATAAAGCTTTTTTGACTTGACCGTCGCCTCACACCTCCAGTGTCCTGGGTTCGAGTCTTGGTGGGTTTCCTCCAACAGGCCAAAAAGTGTCTAAATTGCTGTGTGTGTGTGTGTGTGCCCTGCGATGGGTTGTGTGGGTGTATCCTGCCTTGATGCCCGATGACGTCTGGGGAGCACAGGCTCCCCGTGACCCGATGGTAGACAATGAAATTAAATGTGCACCCATCAATTGTATGCCCCCATGATTACAGTCCTATGATCTCATAAATCATAAAAGCACATATTGTTCTAAAAGTTTAGCTTAAACTTTACCTGAAGGTTCCTGCTCAAATGCTAAACTGTTCACCACCTCTAGTTCAGCAACAGGAGCACTTGTAGTAGTGCTGCTGCTGCTTCTTTCCTCACCTTTTCAAAAAAAAAATATATATATATATATATAAATAAATAAATAAATAAATAAATAAATAAATAAATAAATAAATAAATTTCTGGTGAGATCTGACAATAGAAAATACTTTATCCCCATCCCTAAAACAGTCTGCTAGTTTGTCATTTTCTAAGATGTTGCAACATGCTCTTTTAAAACGTCTATAGTTATATTTTTTTTAAATATATTTTGTGAACACCATTAGCTTTCTCAAAGTGGACTTCTTAGCCATACTGCAGATGTGCGTGTGTAGGTAATTAATTTTTATTTATTAAAAAAAAAAAATTTACCCTCTAACACTTTCGCTCTTTATTGTACTTCTATGATTTCTTTTATTTATTATATAAAAATCTTGACCCACTAACACTAGCACTCTCTATTCTATCTACTTTTTATTCTTTTTATTCATTATAAAAAAATGAATAAAAATGCTACAGCTACTGCGTTAGACTAAACGAGATTTGTCACAGCACAGCACTCACATGTTGTTGCTTGTTTATGATTTGGTTAATTGTTATAATAAGTTGATAATAAGTTGCTTAATTTGGTTGAAAGCGTCCATCAGCCAAATGAAGACACCAAAGTATCGCGACAGCAATTCTAGCGCATATTCGAGCAAACAATCTTAAGTTGCTCTCATGGTACTTTGACTTCATATACCTGCTTGGTCTGCGCAGTGCCGCTTTAAGTCGAAAACACCTGTTACCTGCCTCTGGAAATGGACAATTAGGCAGTGCGTCACTGACATTGGGTCATTTGGTGATGTCATTTCCACTCCGCGATTTCCTAATTTGTATATTGAGAGGTCCGTCAATTCATTCCTAGGTGCATACCAGCCTATAGCACGTCAAGGTGATCGACTGCATAGTGGCAGGCCAGAACAACCATCAGGCCACCGGGAGATGTCCCGGTGTCCAGTGGCCAGTCTGCCCCTGCCTGAGGGAGTTTGGTGCAGTGCGAGGAGTGATATAAGGGAGTAGGTCTATTTTTGGCTTTGTAGGCATCAGTGTTTTGAATCTGAGGCACAGAGCTAACAGAAGCCTGTGGAGGGAGTAGCCTCAGTTTGTCACATATACATTACTGCACAGTGAAATTCTTTCTTTACATATCCCATTGTGGGAGGGTTGGGGTGAGAATGCAGCGTCAGCCATAATGCAGCACCCCTGGAGCAGGAGGAGTTGGGGCCTTGCTCAAGGGCCAGCGGAGGCAGCTTGAACCTTGATCTTCCAATCATCAACCCAGAGCCTTGACCACTTGAGCTACCACTGCCCCAGTGGTGTGGTGTTTGAGGCAGGTTTTTAAAAAAAAGGCACGCAGCACCGTTTTGTATTATTTGCGGAGGTCAAATTGCATTCTGAAGTAGACCTGCCAGAGTTGCAGTAGTCCAGTCTCGAAATAACAAGAGACCTGGGCAGCCTATGTGGTTAAAATGGCCGAATCCTTTTACTGATGTAAAAAATAAACCGGCATGTTTGTGTCAGATGTGTGAGGAAAAGGACAGTTGACTGTCCATGTTTACCACAAGGTTGTGAGCAGTGGCCAAAATGCCACTGAAAGAACAAGGAGGATGAGGGCAGATGACAGCTTGGTTGATCAAGCAACATGTAGTTTTTCGGTGATGGCGAGAAGGGCAGTCTCTGTGGAATGTGCCACTTTGAAGCTGAGGCTTGGATCTTGGAGGTTGTTCTTTGAGAGATAAACAAACAGTTGACTGAAAATTCTTGTGCGTTCAAGAATTTGAGCATAAAAAAAAGAAGTGACTGATGTGTGAAGGAACCTGAGAAGGTTTTTTCAGTACAGGAATAACCCTTGCTCTCTTTAAGGCAGTTGGTACATGACCAGATACAGTATTAAGGATGCATTAATGATTGTGGTGATGAAAGGCAGGATGTCTTGCAAGATGGTCTGGAGCATAGTGGAAGGGAATGGATCCAGTGGGCAGGTGTTGGGATTGCAGGACAGGATGTCTTGTAGGATCTCTTCTGTTGCAAGAGTTGAGAAATGTGCTAGTGAAGAAGTAGGGGAATCCTATATGTGTAATGTAGGGGTAGTCGAGGAAGAAGTAAAATTGTACTAGAATAACTCAATCTTCAATTCAATTCAATTCAGTTTATATGTATTGTGCTATTTAATAATGGACATTGTCTCAAAGCAGATTTACAGAAGTATAGAAACAGAGAAGAAAAAAATAAAGTTACTATTTTATCCCTATTTTATTCCTAATGAGAAGCCTGAGGCGATGGTGGCAAAGAAAAACTCCCTGAGATGATATAAGGAAGAAACCTTGAGTGGAACAAGGCTCAGAAGGGAACCCATCCTCATGGTGACACTGGAAATGTAATGTAAATGTAAATAATGTCCTTTCTAAAACAGCAACCAAGGGCTTATGAAGAACTATTAGGTCAATGTAGTTTCTGACTTCGTTATAGAGACACTAATTTCTTTCTGTCACAAGCTGACAGATAATGGCAGATCTGTGATGATGCGATAGTCTCCAAGTGGTTCTATCTACACCAATCCCCTGGGTCACAGGCTGTCCACACAGATCCATCCACAGCATCAGTGAGCACCACCAAATGACAAGACTCTGATCAGGGGTAGAGCATGTGGATGGATCAGAGAGAGAGAGAGAGAGAGAAAGAGAGAGAGGCAGACAGGCAGAGAGAAAGATATTAAGTATGCTTGTGATAATGTGATGTTTAAAGACATTGTAGATTATGTGTAAAGTGCAGGCAGGAACTCCAGCAAGACTAGCTATGACAGCATAACTAAAAGGAAGAGCCAGAAGGTGATAGACATGAAGGCTTCCCAGGACATAAAGCGTCCAACCACTTCACAGTCAGCAAACCTGAGCAACTTGTGAGGGTGGTAAAGTGACAGCATCCAAAGAGTACACCCAACATTCTATGTCCATGAACCTTCCAGATCTGCTCCTTTACCTAAGAATAACTATACATTGAAAAATTGACCAAACAAATGTGTCTTTAGCCTAGACTTAAACATTGAGACTGTGTCTGAATCCCGAACACTTATTGGAAGGCTGTTCCAGAACAAGCTTCTCATTGCAAAAGGAGACAAAGTCTTTAGCAGTCAGGGAGGACAAAGCAGGTGGAACTGAGGGGGTTGAGTACTGAGTAAAAATAAAATGTAATATTTATGATAAAGAAAGTGGATATGGATGAGATGGGGCAAATGTTAATATTATAATTTTAAAAACAAAACACCGTCTTGTTCTGAGAATTTTAATTACCAGAATCATATTTTGTAACCTATCTTAATAAGCTGTCAGGTACTCCATACAAGGGATTTAATTTAATTTAATTTAATTTAATTTAATTTAATTTAATTTAATTTAATTTAATTTAATTTAATTTAATTTAATTTAATTTAATTTAATTTAATTTTTAATTTATGTTATGTTATTTGAGTAAGACCTGGAGTACTACACAATTTTTTCCCTTCTTACTATGTTACTCTTACTGGTATCCAGTTGTCATGACTAAAGTTCACACTAAACCTAATTTCTCATAAGTTGGACATAGGCTGTCCACAAAAAAGATAAAAATAAAAAAAACAAGATCCACAAACTTTATCCACAAGTTTAGTCATTTTCTGTGCAGTTGTTTTGGTCTTCTCTAACATTCAGCCCGCGAGACAATAAATGCCTCCTTGTATTCCATGTGGCCACTTCCCCATATCGTGGAACTGTCTCGGTCTGTCTGTCTCGGTCTGTCTCTCTCTCTCTCTCTCTCTCTCTCTCTCTCTCTCTCAATCAATCAATCAATCAATCCTAGATACAATAAATAAATAAATAAATACATATAATAATAATAATAATAATAATAATAATAATAATAATTATTATTATTATTATTATTATTATTATTATTATTATTATTATTATTATTATTATATAAGAGAGTCCTTTTAAGATTTTTTTTATTACTCATATCGTCTCAGGGAGTTTTTCCTTGCCTCGGGCTTGCCCATTATGGATAAACATGAAATCAAATATTAAACTTTGTCATTTTTATTCTAAATTTTAATATTTCTGTAACGTTGTTTTAAAACAGTGACTCTTGTTAAAAACGCTATTTAAAAAATGGAAATAAATTGACCGATAACAATTGAGAGTTTTATAACATCATCAAAAACAACAACAACAATAATAATGATACTACTACTACTACTACTACTACTACTACTACTACTACTACTACTAATAATAATAATAATAATAATTTACTTTTTTAAAAATCAAAACAAAAGCATTTTGCTTGTTGTTAGCTTGGTTGTTTAGGTAAATAATTCATGCTTTATTTCTTATCATCATATCCACCACATTCGTGCTCTACCTTAGTCAGACAGTAAAATGTTTTTTTTTCGGGTTCAACAGACCGGTACTGTCCCGCGTCCCCAGGCTTCGTGCCATGGCAGTCCCGCTTCTTGTTTTGAGCCTATAAATCCGATAAAGCCGCCAGCAGTTCTTCTTAGCTAGGTTCAGGATAAGGCTGTAGATTACACCATCCTGTTGACGACACAAAGCAAGAGTCGGCAGGATGCTTATTACTCTTTATGTGTTTCTATGTTTTTTTCTTCGCCCAGCTGTGTTTTTAAGATGCACCAACAACCAGGAGCCAAAGAGGACGCGCGAAATCATCCAGAAACTCTGCAGCCTGGTAAGAGTTAACAAGCTTTGGTCGTGTAATTGCTAATTACTCTACTGCCATGACCTGAAAATATTATTAGCGTTGTCTTTATCATCTCCACAGTTTTTTTTAATTATTATTTTCTTTTACTACTACTACTACTACTACTACTACTACCACCACCATTAATAATAATAATAATAATAATAATAATAATAATAATAATAATAATAATAATAGCATTACTAATAGCAATTTTGTAAGATAAGTTCTAATGTCGATTACAATAATTTATATTTTAAAAACCAAACCGAATAATCACAACAGAACATTGTAAATGAACAATTGTCTGTACATTTAATTCTTCTGTCATATATTTTAGGGGGAAATGCGACCGGTGAGGTGCAAAAGTGAGGCGGAAAAAATGAAGTTCCAAAGTGAAAAATTCCCGAAAGAGGTGAGAAATCTGGATGAACTCTGTTCTGTTTAGTGAGCAGAAAGACTGTTCAACCATTTAATCTTGTCTGACCAAAACAGGTATCGACAGCATTTATTCTTTTATTTCGTTTCGTTTTGTTATGTTTTTGCTGTATTCATGCCTAAACTTTCAACAAGCGGTATAGTAAACTGTGCCCCTTGTCACCTGGGCGTTTCTCTCAACTCTTAAGAGCATCACACCTTTACCTTTCACACATTTACTATCCAAATCAGAAGTGGTTTTATGTTTACATTAGAATCACGTGTCCAGGTGAATGATACATATTATTTGTATTCAGATAATCAGGGTGTCATCTCAAGGATAAAGAAAAGTGCACATTTTTACCATTTTTCTCTAAATTCTGAAGAACCCCAGCCCTGATCAATTCACATTACATCACGCATCTTCCTCACGTTTTGCTTGCTTACTTGGTGTGGACAGGAGGAGAGCAGGCTGCTGGTGTTGGAAATGTCGTTTCGGAAAGTTTCTGATCTTCTGATGAAGAACGCATCCACCGAGTGGAAGTCCAGGGAGCTGAAGAAGTTAAAGGATTTACTGGGACTCCAGAGACAATTCTACACAACATGTGTAAGCTCTTATATACACCTGTCTGGTGTGTGTGTTTCCACGAAGCCTTTGCTCACAGAGATTTAATGAATGTTGTTAGTAGTTAATTACTTTCTCCTCCCTCCCAGTGTCTGGAGAAATGCAAATGTTAGACGCAAGCGTAATTAACGATTTAAAAATATATCTATTTGTTTACACTGGCAAAAGGTAATGTGTGATCAGTGAGGCCTAAAATAAAAACTACAATTAATCGTTTACGTAAAATATTTAATTACTCAATAAAACATTAATTCAAACAAATATATAATCTCCAAACTTGAGGTATGTAGTCATTTTATCCAATCTTGGATGTTGGAGCTGATTAGTAGTAGATGAGCTTAATTGTCAATAATCAGAGCCCGAGTCCTGACTTATCTGCTGACTTCCGGTAACCGCATGAAGCTCACTTTTGTTCCAGGACTTTAAATATACAAGAAAAGGCTGTGAAAAGATATATATGCAAATTTAATAACTGCAGAGGAACCAGTGTACACAACGACCACAGGAGAAAAAAATTCACTGAATTTACTTGATGCAAATGTGTACATTCTTTATATCAACATAAATTCATCGTCTGAAAAGGGTTAATTGTAATTTTCTTAATTAAAATGTCTACATCAGTTCCATTTGATTAAAGTGAGTTAGATTTACACCGTTATTCAGTTTTCGTCCAACATGATTTTGATCGTGTATTTTTAAAGCCCTGATTAGAACCGGAACCTAGAGCTGAGAAGTGACCCTGTGCCGCTGCCAGGCTCTCACTGCACTTTATTCAGCTTTATGTGATAGTACAGTTATTCATTCCTGTCCTTAACTCATCATTATTATTATTATTCCAATATCCTCGCACTATTTCAGAATGTTTTCCGTTCAAACTTTGCGGACTGATGACTATAAATAATTCAGTGTAATATTTAGAATTATATGTTTTTGCAATGAAATCCCGTTCGGATGAGAACCATTTTGTTTTATGTGAACCTATTTAATATCTGCTCTTAAATATAACTAAATTATTTTTCATTGTTTTAAGGCAGTCTAAAAATGCACTGCCACTGCGAGGCCCTTGAGCGAGGCCCGTAATCCTCAACTTCTCAGTTTATATTATTGCTCTTATGTTGATTGAGTGAAAAAATATTTGCCTAGACTAAAACATGCTAAGGTACAATGTATAAAATGATTGGTTAAATTGGTTGGACACTAAAGTTTTACATAAAGTCTTCCTATTTCACTTGTGTCACAACACCAGAAGTTTACATATAAATTAGGAATAAAATAGGGATATAAAAAGGGATAAAATAGTTTAATAATTTAATTTAATATTTTTTTCTCCTTTCTCTGTTTCTCTACTGTTTTAAGACCATTTTAAAAGGCGCTATACAAATACATTCAATTGAAATAAATAAAAACAATCTGCGTCCAGCCAGTGTCCATATTGAACTCAGAGAGTTTAATGTGTGATTTCTGAGTGTTTAAAAAAGAGGCATATACATCACTTTGGATAAAGGCGTCTCCCTAATAGTCTAAATATAAATCATTTATCATAGCTGCTGTAGGTTCAGTGTAAGTGGGAACAGAATCTCGCGTGCCGGGAAACTCACTGACTTTTACGAGGTGCTGACACGTGACACTGTTTCCATGTTAAATAAACGAAAACTTCACCATATCAGTGATTCCACGCTGTTTAAGTTAAAACAAAACGTTTTAAACAATTCGTTTATGTTGAGCATTTCCTGTCAGTAAATGTAAATAATCTGTTGCTGGAGAAACGATAGCGCATTAACACGAGCGCATTAATATAAAGCTGTGTTGTTCACGTCGTAAACATTCATATCCGTGCTGTTATTATTAGTAAGTCGAGAATTGTGTAATTGTAGTAATAATCTCTGTTACGGTGGATATCGCGTGCCTTTAAAATGATTTCAGGCAAAGCTACACTGCATAATCTTGAATTCCACTATACAGTTGTAGAAAGAGATTTATTTAATCACACACTCCGGTGTCACTCTGATGAGGACCGGTTCCCTTTTGAGTCTTCTTAAGGTTTTTTCCTTATATTGTCTCAGGGAGTTTTTCCTTGTCTCGGGCTTCCTCTTTATAGATAAAAATAAACTTTTACATTTTTTTTGTAAAGCTGTTTTAAAACAGTGACTCTTGTTAAAAACGCTATTAAATAAAACTGAATTAAATTGAAGTGACCGATCACATCATCATCATCATCATCATCATCATCATCATCAAAAATAACAACAAAAAAATAACAATTGTAGTTGTTGTTGTTGTTGTTGTTGTTGTTAGGCTATATCTTGTTTCTGACTTGACGAATATTTGATTTCTTCCTGATCCAGCTTCCGGTTGCCAGCTCTGCTCAAGCCGGAGTAGAAAACTGGAGGGATTTCTGGGGCAGTCTGGCTGATTTTCTCTCAGAAAAGGTGTGAGCGTTTCTGCGGCTTTGAGATTTCACTTGTCATTTTCACCACGTTGGTTTTAACCTTATCTTTTCGATTTGTTCTTCCCTTTCCCGCAGAGTTTCAGCTCGTGCGCATGGGAAAGCGCGCGCACTGTCATTCTACAGGTCATGCGCAGTTTCTACAGATCCACTACAAAATCACCCAAACCAGTCAGAAGCTGTTAAAATCTAATCTAATCTAATCTAATCTAATCTAATCTAATCTAATCTAATCTAATCTAAAATCTAATCTAATCTAATCTAATCTAATCTAATCTAATCTAATCTATCTATCTATCTATCTATCTATCTATCTATCTATCTATCTATCTATCTATCTATTGAATTAGTTTTAGATATAGAAGTATTAATGAATAAATGTAAATATTATATTATAAATATATTTTTTTCCTGATTGAAATATTATACAATAATATATATATTACTACAAATATATTTAATTTAACTCATTTAATACATGTTTTTCATGTAGAAAATAATGTAATAATTCACATATTAAAAGGCCCAGAAGGCATCTTTACAACAATGCAATAGAAAAACCTATTTTTGTTTCCATAAAGACCTTATTTTCGCATTTCAGAGTCAAAGATTTTCAGAGTCAAAGTCCAACAAAGCAAAAATTGTTCTATTGTCATTTTTTATATAACTTTCCTCTCATCCAGATGTAGATATAAAACAATAAATGTATGGTAATTACGTCACCTCCTGATGTCATTTCAGTTGAAATGATTATGCTTCGTTTCAAGACCGATTACACGACTGGATTGACAATTATATAATATTTGTAATAACACTGATATTAAAGGATAATAATCACCGTCCTTTAAATAAAACAATAGAGGCAGGTATGTGATATATATTATATATTTGATGTATATGATATTACATTGATATACACTCACTGAGCAGTTTATTAGGAACATCTGAACACCTTCACATCCATGCCATTCAAAGCAATAAATTAAATTATGATACAGATACAGAAAGACAGGCTCATGAAGCATGGTCTGATGAATCTCATTTTCTGCTGAGGCACACAGATGGTCAGATTCTGGTGCCAACAGGATCAATCCCTGGACCCAACCTGCCTTGTGTGAACAGTGCAGGCTGATGTAGGGGATCTAATGGTAAGGAAGGTTTTCTTTGCACACTTTGGGCCTATTAATACTCATCAATCATCATTTGAATGCCAGAGACATTTTGAATATTATCATTGACCACGTGCATACTTTCATGGCCCCAACTCATGATAATGTACTCAAAGTCTTAAAGCAAAAGTCATCTTCAATGTGATCAATGTGAGTATGGCTAAGCAAGCAAGACTGTAATAAATACACAAACTCATCTCTTCTTTGTTAAAGAATTTAGCTTGAAACTAGTTGTACTTTCCAATACAGCAATTCTTATATTCATGAAGAATACAGTTCAACTAAATGGTTGAAAGAATGCCATAAGAGCTGCAAAAAATATAAAAGCAAAGGTTGGCATTAATATTTATTGTTCTCTTTACTCTCATTACTCTAAAATGTCTCCAATCTATTAGACCACATAGAAAAGATTCCCTTCTGATTCATTTGTTTGTGTGAGAGCAAGCTGATGGTTTGTGTACGGCTGAAGTCAGCATTAGTTTCCTGAGGGAAGAGGGAGGAAGGAAGCACACACACGCTGCTGAGGTCGAGAGAAATGAGAACCACAAACCAGCTTCACTTGAATTCCACTAATAACGGGAACGCGTTTCATTTTAACTTACACCTAATCACAACCTCAGAATTTTTTCTAACCATTAACCTGACGATTTTTTTTGTAAGCCAATGTCTTTTGCTATCTCTTGCAATTTTTTTTCTTCACCTACTCACACACCACCCAACAAAAACTAAGATTAAATTACACACTGGACTAAATTAATGAGAGAGTATCATTGAAAGATAAATTCCTGTAATACTGAAGGAAATATTTTAGCATTGCACGGGTAATTTGCTGTACCAGTTGGTCCAACTAACACAAATCAAGCTGTTTAAACTGGTTGCCAGTACTTTGGCACTTTGTTAACTAAGTGCTGTTAGAAAAAATATGTTCTTGAATTCCACCTTTATTAAGACAATTTCAAGCATTAATTTTAGAAACATTGTGAAGTAATAACAAGGAAACTATAAAATAACAATATGATTTGTATCAAAAGGGAACACAGTACTGTAGATGATTTTGTTATTTGCTTGTCAGACATGATTAAATGTACCGCAGAAGAAGACATATTCAGAACAATCCAATGAAATTTCCCAAAAAGCATTGCAGCACAAACACCATTGTTAAATGGAAGCCCAAGCATCACATTACCCTCTCTCTTTCTCTCTTTTCTCTCTCTCTCTCTCTCTCTCTTTTCTCTCTCTCTCTCTCTCTCTCCTGGATGAAATGACTATAGGTTTCTGATATAAGTCCCTGGTACTTTCTATAGTGCTTTGGAACCAGTGTGATACATGGTCCCAGTCTAATTCCCCCAATAATGAGGTAACGCAACTTCCCTTCTGAGAGAAAGTTTAACACATTAACACATACAATATCTGAAAAAAAGTATAATACTGTACCTGACCTTGTCTTTGCCATCTTTTACATGGTAACATAAATGTAGGCTGTGTTAATAACAACTGATATGTAAAACTGAGCCTTAAGGACTACTCTTGTTCCTTTAAATGCATTTTAGTCATACAGAGTGTTTATAATGCTCTGTACACCTTTAATCTAATCAGCATACTAATTGTTCTCATCTTCATTTGATAATCTGAAAGCCTGACTGTGTTGCAATGTTTTATGGTATATACTGATCAGGCATAACATTATGACCACCTGCCTAATATTGTGTTGGTCCCCCTTTTGCTGCGAAAACAGCCATGAACTGTCGAGGCATGGACTACACTAGATCACTGAAGGTGTGCTGTGGGATCTGGCACCAAGATGTTAGCAGCAGAGCCATTAGGGCCACACCTCACAACTTACAGGACTTAAATGATACTTTTGATAGATACTGACCACTGCAGACCGGGAACACCCCACAAGAGCTGCAGTTTTGGAGATGTTCTGATCCAGTGGTCTAGCCATCACAATTTGTCCCTTCATCAAACTCAAGCTCAAATCCTTATGCTTGTCCATTTTTCCTGCTTCTAACATCAACTTTGAGGACAAAATGTTCACTTGCTGCCTAATATATCCCACCCACTAACAGGTGCCGTGATGAGGAGATACTCAGTCTTATTCACTTATACCTGATTGATGTATATGATATTATTCAGATTGTGTATAAATGTTTATAGCTTTAGTGGAAAAAAGTTTGGATTATGTATATGTAAATTTCCTTTATAGGTAAGTCTATGTTTGAGATTAAATGTCTCATTTTGTTGCAATGTTGTAAAAATAAGCTTCAGAGAAACTACACTACATATACATGTAAAGGACACACACTAAAGGTAATAAAGACGTCCAGAGCACCAAAACAGCACCAGGCAAAGGTACAGTTTAGTACTTTTTTCTCAGAGCTTCCATGTTAATTCAGAATTGATGGTTTTGACATGTCTAATGAATCAGGGAAATTGGCCTAAGTTTGCTGTCACGAGGTATCAGTTTACATCCCAGCAACAGCCCGGGATTCCCTGACGTTTTTTACTTTTGCTGGACAATTTTATTTCCACGGTATCACCTTGGAATCACCCCTCCTGCCTAGGCGTGAAGGCGTGATTGACATGGGAACGTGCTAAAAAAGAAAGTAAATACAGTTTCCTAAGAATGCAAATGCGCTTAACCTTTCGATGCTGGCTTTAATGTGAAAACGCTGGGACAGCGCTTCGTCTTTTCACTTTTCAGTAGGTCTCCTATAAAAGAAAATAAAACCCAGTCCTGACTACATTGCACGCTGTGCACTGCAGGTCCTGTAGACAGTCCACTGATCATTGCTCACCTCTCCGACGTCTTGCCTGGTTCGTGCAGTTATGATGGCGGTATTAAATATGTGGGGTTTTATTCTGCTAACTCTCAGCTACTGGACCTGCGCAAATGGATGCACATGGATGAAGACGCAGAACAAAGCATCTCTTAGCAGCTTCCAGGTTTTAAGCAACAGCTCGATTGCTCATCTTGAACAGGCGGTAAGTAAAGAGATCAGTAAAAATTCCACTGGAATTAAAAGCAGAAGGAAGTCTGGAACTGATTCAACTGTTAGAGTGATTTAACTCACACAGGGTTAAGAGCTTCAATTGTATGTGACATAACTCATCTCATCCTTTATTTTGTTTATTTTCATTTTATTTCTTGCTTTAGTGCAAAGATTCCGTGCATGCTCATGGCAAACTCAGCATGGACTTTCCACACAAGCTGTACAACCGCATATACCAACTAGAGGTAAAGTACCGTTTTGGTTCAACTTTTTTTTTTTTTTTTGAAACGTTATAGTATGTAATTATGAAAAGGTACAATATATATTCATTCTAAAAGGCTATTCGTTCTTTTATACTTTTGCATTGAACGATAAAAAAATTACATTACATTCCCTACATTCTAATATATATTTAATATATATATATTTTTTTTATAAATATATATATATATATATAAATAAAGACAAGTTCAAATCCCAAAACCGCCAGTAAGCCAATGTTGGGAACAAAAAGCTCCTAATTGTAGCCTAAGTACAACAAAATAATTATTATAGGCAGAAAAATAATAAATAAAATGAAGGAGGTGGGGGTGAAGTGATGATCAATGCAATTCAAAACAAATTAACGCAGTGTTACTTATAATCAACAGGCAACGGATCACATTATGTTCATAATGAGGACTCTAAAGAGCATCATGAGGATCTACAGTGGGAAATATGAGAAGGTGGACTGCGACCAGAATAAACTGCAGATCTTCCTGCTTGATGTGCATCGGCAGATTATGGAGCTGGAGCGATGTGTGAGTTAAATGCATTAAGAATAAGAATAAGAATAAGAATAAGAATAAGAATAAGAATAAGAATAAGAATAAGAATAAGAAGATTATTTACATATATTTTTTGTTCATTGAAGGCAAAAAACCTCGTCGCTACCGAAGTACAAAAGAAAATATCTAAAAAGATGGAAATGCACTTCAAAAGTCTGATTTCTCACCTCAAAAACACGGTAAATTCCCCAATCTGCAGTTAGAAATTCTTTTACGGATTAAAACAAAATGTCGGTGATTTGTGATTTGTGAATTTTTTTTCTCCTTGCAGGATTACAGTGCAGAGGGCTGGAATGAGACTGCTGGAGTGGTGCTGAAGCACTTGAGAAGACTCGATCTTCTGGCCACTAAAACTAAAACCGATCTTCATGATTAAACCCTTCTTAATGCTTAAAGAATTAATGCTTAATGCTTATTTATTTAATCTTTTTTTGGATTCAAGAAATTCTGCCATCTTGAATTATTTATTTGTATTTCCATGTTTTTCATAACTTAGGTTTTTTTTTAATTTTTGTTTGTCTATAATTTAAAATATTTTATTTTTTTATCTGACGACATTAGTTATTTAAATGCATTTGATTGTAAACATGGTCTGTGATGGAGTGTGTATTATTTTTAACTGCGACATTTTAAAATAAAACGTGCACTTAAAAAAATGAATATTTGCGTATGATATGTGATTTTACAACATTCATACAATAAAGTGTCACTCGTAATAATTACCATTTAGTTTTGTCCATTTTCTAACATTTTGTCCATGATCATCATCATCATCATCATCATCATTATACTCTTCTTCTTCTTCTTCTTCTTCATCATCATCATCATCATCATTATACTCTTCTTCTTCTTCTTCATCACCATCATCATCATCAGAATCATCATCATCATCATAATCATCATAACCATTATACTCTTCTACTCCTTATTCTTCTTCTTTATCCTCTTCTTTATCATCATATCATAGTCCTGTTCTTCTTCTTCTTCTTCTTCTTCTTCTTCTTATTATTATTATTATTAGTAGTAGTAGTAGTAGTAGTAGTAGTAGTAGTTAAGACGCTGGACTACTATTCGAAAAGTCCTGACTTCAAGAGCAAGGCTCTTAACACTCAACAGCTCCGATATGTATATGAGATAAATGCAAACATCTGCCCAATGCCGTAAAATTAATTAGCGATATTAAATGACCCCGATTGTGCAACAGTAATTATTAGGTAGATAACAGATCCATCTCCTGAGCTACTGCTAATGTGGAAGTGTGATTGTAGGACAGAAGGACATGAAGCAGCAGGATTTTTCAGGAAGTGCTGCATTTTTTTCTGCATTACCCTGACCCCATTTTAACTGTGTGAAACACGAAAGAACAATTTAAAACAGGTAAATATTTTATGACTTTTTAAATACTTCAACAATTATTATTATTTTTCTTTTTATTTGAAGGTAGTGTACATTAATAACGAGGCTTTGATTCAGAAACTCTGTCTATGTGCACAGTATCTCAGAAGCGAGACCAATGCGTCCAGTCGGACTCTTAATAGCGCAAGAAAAAAAATAACCTGGATTAAAAAAAAAAATCACAGACACAGGTCAATACACTGGAATCACGCGGCTAAGCTTTAATGCTGCACTTCGTCATTAAAGTTTTCGAAACTGAAAGTTCCCTCGCGCCTAACCTTTTCATTACATCACTGCTGGACAGCGGAAATTCGATCCAATTTCCAGTGCGATGGCTACTTTCACATGCCTATAGGTACTTTCACTTACCTATAAAGCAGTTAGTTTCTAGAGTAAAGCGAAATGGACAAAAACAAAACACAGCGAGCAAAAACAACTTACTCAAACATAAATGAAGAAGTAGAAGAAATAGGTTGTAAAACTTATCCATAGGTTTGACCTTTTGTTCGATGTACAAGTACACGCTTGCTTCGGACTTTCCCTCGGCGAGCGCCGTGCAAATAATGCTTACTGTTTTCAGAATATAAAGCCTGCAGGGAGATCCTCTTCTTCGCTTCATTCTTCAGCTGACTTGATGAGAATTTAAAACCAGAGCCTAGCAGACAGGATGGTTATTACTCTGAGATGGGTGTTTCTGTGGCTTCTTATTTGCCCCTCTGTGTTCGCACGATGCTCAAAAGCTCTGGAGTCTAATAGAATACGCCAGATCATCCAGCAACTCTGCAGCCTGGTAAGAGTTCATACAATCTCTCTCTCTCTCTCTCTCTCTCTCTCTGTGAGTGTGTGTGTGTGTGCACTGCGTCCTAGGTGATGGAGTGAGATGTAGTAAGATGTTTAATATTAAGACTTTATACAATCTCTCTCTCTCTCTCTCTCTCTCTCTCTCTCTCTCTCTCTCTCTCTCCCTCTCTCTCTCTCTCTCTCTCCCTCTCTCTCTCTCTCTCTCTCTCTCTGCGCGCGTACATGTAATTAATATAACAATTACTTCCTTCAATAAGTCATTATCTACTGCTTCATTATAATCTGAATCTGTATTTGCGTATTTCTTTTCCTAAGGGTGAAATGCGACCTGTCAGATGTATGACCGAGGCAGAAAATATGAAGCTCCATAGTCCAACATTCCCGAAACAGGTGAGCAGTGTTCCATTATCCACATTCCATTAACCTGATTGTAATAGTTAACAATGAAGGGAAATTTTGAACAAATAGATTGCATCATAAAAAATGCAGCTATTCTAGAATAGAGCTATATTACCTTCTTGGGATATCGGTGTTAATCATGTGCTTTAGATCTTGATTTCTTTTTTATTTCACGAATTAAATCTGTTGATTGGTTAATGTACTGTTGTTTCTTGGTGTGGACAGGAGGAGAGCAGGCTGCTAGTTTTGGAAATGTCGTTTCGGGAAGTTTCTGATCTCCTGACGAAGACCGCGTCCACCGACTGGAAGTCCAGTGAGCTGCAGCAGTTAAAGAATTTACTCGGACTCCAGAGACAATTCTACACAACATGTGTAAGCTCTTATACACTTGTTTCATCTTAGTTCTATTATTGTTATGTGCTACCTCGTGGTTCAAAAGTTATACAGAGGAGTAATAGTGAAACCCACGTGCCTCTTTTTCTTTCATATGATCTTATTTTTTAGTCAATAGTACTATTGAATTTGCTCAGTGAGGTGATAATGAGCTTGGCTGTGTTTCTTAGCTTGAATACAAATGTCTTATAAAATTTTAATTTTAATTTGAATTTGTTTCTGGTCCAGTTTCCGGTTGTCAGCTCTGATCATGCTGAAGTGGAAAACTGGAGCGCTTTTTGGAGCAGTCTGGCTGATTTTCTGTCAGAAGAGGTAAGAGTGTCTCTATGGACGCAGTTCACCAGAGAGATTTCACTTTATTAAAACTTTTGTTTTTTTTTAACCTTTCTTCTCTTTTCTTCCCCGCAGAGTTTCAGCTCGTGCGCATGGGAAAGCGCGCGCGCTGTCATTCTCCAGGTGATGCGCGGTTTCTACAGATCCACCACAAACTCACCAAAACCAATCAGAAGCTGTTAAATGCTTAAAATACAGTGAGAATATTTATTTAATGCTTATATAAATTGTGTGCCGTATATAAATCCATACAATATTTATTTATTTATTTATTTATTTATTTATTTATTTATTTATTTATTATCCAGAATTAGTCTTATGTACAACATGATAATGACCATCGAGGCTGTGCGTGATGTCTGATTGTGTGTGCGTGTGTGTGCGCGCGCGCGTTTGACTACATTCCATGCTATTGAATAATGATTATTTAATAATTTAAAGTTGGGTTATAGTAAGAAAAAGGTTAAATAAAATTATTTTTGTTATGCGCAACAATGTTGTGATTCATGCATGCTACAGTTATAACGATTAATATAAAAAGCATAATGTCGAATCGAGCATGGTGATCTAAACTCGCTCCATTTTGCTTATTTGGAAAATAGATTTAATATCAACTCTAGTGAATAGAATTTTCCTCTAGCTCTGAATTCATCTGTAATATTATTTGTTTCGCTAAGCTAACGGCTTCTCTACAAGTTGCAAGCTACTTCGTAGCACTGACATTAATTAAGTAAAAATGTGCATTTTCTGATATTAAGTTAAATAAATGTATAATATTTTTTCTAAACACATTAATCGACTGCTGTTTGTTGTACTTTGGTGCCTTTAAATAAATGTTCCCTTTCTCAACAAGTTTCCCTTGCTTTATTCTCTTTTGTTGTTTTAGTTGCTATTAAATTTTTAAGACAGCAGAGCTGAATTTTACGTTTTTGGAAAAATATAGAAAAAAAATTATTCAGTGGGTCTCCAGTATGTTTGGTAGCAGATTATGTGGATTGTGTAACCACAAACACAACAAACACCGGTCAGGCATAACTTTATGACCACCTGCCTGTTATTGTGTTAATAATAATAGTCTTTTGCTGCCAAAACAGCCCTGACCCGTCGAGGCATGGACTCCACTAGATCCCTGAAGGTGTCCTGTGGTATCTGGCACCAATATGTTAGCAGCAGATCTTTTAAGACCTGTAAGTTATCCTTTAACTTACAGGACCTAAAGGATACTTTTGATAGATACTGACCACTGCAGACCGGGAACATCCCATCAACTTCTAACACATCAACTTTGAGGACAAAATGTTCACTTGCTGCCTAATATATCCCACCCACTAACAGGTGCCATGATGAGGAGATCATCAGTCTTATTTACTTCACCTAACAGTGGTCATAATGTTATGGCTGATCGGTGTATAAATACATGAACATGTAAAATAACTGACATGACAAAATACATGCCATGGGTTAAATTAATACAATAAAGCAGTTATTATTTTTTGATGCGGAAAGTCTCTGTTGCCTCTGCAGTCTATAAAGAACTTTCATCTTAAACAAGTGATGCTCTGACTTTGGCTCACAGTTCTACACTTCTACATATACTCCCTGCCCATAGACTTTTTATTTATTTATTTATTTTTTACAAAAACCGCTGCCTAGTTTTGAACATTGTAATTAAAATATTATGGCAGTGTGTATAGCACAAAACACCATAACGAACAGTAAAACACGAAAACAGAGGATGTGGTAGCTCAGTGGTAAGGTGTTGGACTACTGATCTGAAGTTTCGAACCAAGCTGCCACTGCTGGGCCCCTGAGCAAGGCCCTTAACCCTCACGTGCTTAGTTGTATAAAATGAGATAAAAATGTAAGTCGCTCTGGATAAAGGAATCTGCTAAGTGATAGGAAGTGTTATTTTTTATTATGGACTCAATTTTTTTGTTTCAGGCATTTGAAACACGAAGTTCATCTAAAAAGCCGGTAGCTGCGTTAATCATTTTTTTCCACCAGAGAGCTAACACAACTGGGTTTTCAATGATAACCACAGAATTCTTAAACTTATTGTTATGCAGAAGCCGAAGGAGATATACTGCGAACACGCTAAAGCCTTCTGCTCGTGCTTCAGTATCTGGAGTGAAGAAGTTAAACAGTTAAAAAGTTTTCACTATCATTTATCAGTTTAGAAAATAAACGCAGCTGGTTTTTATTGACCTGATGTGCTAATATAGAAGATTTCAACCTTCTACGTGAAATACAATGGATGACAAAAAAAACCCTGTGTAAACAATGATGCAATGAGAAGGTGCGGAGCGCTGGGAACAAACCTACCGCCGCACTACGTCATTTGTTTTTTGGAAAATGAAAGTTGTCACGTGATCACCATTTCGTCATCGTTATCCCCGAACGAAATTCAAACCAAGCTCCTGGTCGATAAATACTTTCACTTTGCCAATACTCCAGTCAAGAGAAACATACAACAGCGCAGTCATCACTGCGAGCAAAAACAAAAAACCTTGCTCAAACAAAATGCAAATTAAGGATTACATCATTAAGTATTAAAAAGTGAAGTACATGCTTCTTATGTGGGGAATGTTGAAATCACTGCTCTGACAGCACAGTCCCTGTCGGAACTCCCGCCTACAGGATGAAATTCCCGCCGCACGAGCCATGCAAATGGCACGCATTGATTTGAGAATATAAACCCGCCTGCAGGTAGCGCCTTGGTTCATTCTGCAGCTGACTTCTTGGTGAAAATACAAGAGCAGACCCAAGCAGACAAAATGGTTATTCCTGTGCGATATGTGTTTCTCTGGCTTCTTATTTGCCCCACTGCTTTTGCACGATGCTCCAAAGCTCGGGAGTCTAATAGAATACGCCAGATCATCCAGACAATCTGCAGCCTGGTAAGAGTTGATCCAATATCTGTCTCTCTCTCTCTCTGCGTCCTCAGTGATGGAGTGCGCTCCAACTCCATCCTCTCTACAAACCTCATTAGATGTAATATCTATTAAAAAGCTTCATGTTTCTTTCCCTCCTATTCTCTGTACTGTTTTTTTTTCTATTCATGTTTAAACCCTGGTGTAAAACTGCTTGCGCGTTTTTGCACGTCAAAGCGTCTGCTAATTGATCCTAAATGTTATTTAATACCAACTATTCAGGGACTGTATTTCGATATGAATTCAATAATTATTGCCTCATAAATAGTTCATTATTAATTAATACTCAGTTAAATGTGAATAGTAAACTACTCAACTAATCTTGTTCAGGAATTATAATTAAATTGTAACAGTTGAACAAAATTAATGAATATGTGTTTCTTGTTATTCCCCCAAAGGGTGAAATGCGGCCGGTGGCATGTACGACTGAGGCAGAAAATATGAAGGTCCAAAGTCCAAAATTCTCAAAAAAGGTGAGCAGTGTGAAGGGTTTCTAAACTCTAAAGCTTTTCAATTTTGAGAAAAGCTTTTCCGAAGCAAAGGATTAGATCATTAGAACACCTTTCTTCCTGAAGACTCTGGTCGATTCTGTTCTTTTGATTCTTTTAATTTTCATTAATTTATTTATCCATCGTTACTTGGTGTGGTCAGGAGGAGAGCAGGCTGCTGGTGTTGGAAATGTCGTTTCGGGAAGTTTCTGATCTCCTCACGAAGATCGCATCCACCAAGTGGAAGTCCAGTGAGCTGCAGCAGTTGAAGAATTTACTCGGACTCCAGAGACAATTCTACACAACATGTGTAAGCTCCTATACATCTGTTTCATCTTAGTTCTCTTATTGTTATGTGTTGCCCCGTGGTTCAAGTTATACAGAGGAGTAATAGTGAAACCCGCGTGCCTCATTTTCTTTCATATCTCATTTTTTAGGCTATTGCACTATTTAATTTGCTCAATGAGGTGATAATGAGCTCGGCTGTGTTTCTTAGTTTGAATAAAAATGTTTGAATGAATTTCTTTCAGGTCCAGCTCCCGGTTGTCAGCTCTGATCATGCTGAAGTGGAAAACTGGAGCGCTTTTTGGAGCAGTCTGGCTGATTTTCTGTCAGAAGAGGTGAGAGTGTCTCTATGGCCGCAGTTCACCAGCGAGATTTCACTCGTCATTTTCACCATGTTGCTTTTAACTTTTTTGCGGTATTTTTTTTTCTTCCCGCAGAGTTTCAGCTCGTGCGCGTGGGAAAGCGCGCGCACTGTTATTCTCCAGGTGATGCGCGATTTCTACAGATCCACTACAAAATCACCAAAACCAATCAGAAGCTGTTAAAATCTATAGCTGTGAAAAGGTGTAGAAGATTTATTTATTTATGTATGCCTGCAAGGGAATTATTATATGATAATTTTTCCCCCTCTATGTCGTTCTTTATATGTTTTTTTAAGGAATCGCAGCAGGTGCACTTTATATTCTAAATATTTTTAGTAAAAAAAAAAAAATTCACTACACTATGTATAATTAAAAAAAACTATTTTGATTATTATTGTTGCTGCTGCTGTTGCTGTTGTTGCTGTTGTTGTTGATGATGATGTTTGTGTTGTTGTTGCATTTCTTATATTCTAGTTATTCCTTTGTCATAATTTTCTATGGTTCATTTTTTATTGCTTTTTCAACTTCATTAAAATGTCGTTTAAAAACCGTAAAACCGCAGGCATCATGAGTTTTATTATAATTAAGAATAAAGATCAAAAATCAGTCCTTGTCGAAAACGGGCACTTATTACTCATTTATAGAAATGTACTAGGTGGGGGAATTAAAAATGTAACCAAAAGATTTAATTCGATTTAATCAAATTAGTTTAATTCTAATCAAACGGGATGCCCATAAATAAACAAAACTCATTTACGGACACTAGGTGAATTGACACGTGCTTGCAATTCTAACAGTATTATAAAAAAAAGACTAAACATACAAATAAACTAGCAAGCATGCAATTAAACAGGTAAGTGCTACACCAGTGATACTACTGATCTTAGTTTCGCAGGTCAAACCTCTAGTTTCACTGCAGGGACTGATTTAGTCTATAATCGAAAGTGCTCAGTGCATCCTACTTTCAGAGAAAGAGGAAATATGACTGGCATGGCAAAGAACTAACCAAGGACCTTTCCCTAAAAATAAAATGGTTCAGTGGTTCAGTAAATATAACAAAAAACAAATGAAAGATTTCCATACAAAAGAGCCAACTTTTAGAATCACTTTTATTTTTTTAATTTAAGTTCTGTTTCATTTTAATTCAAGTAAGCGCGTGGCTAAAACCCTAAAATGTATATTTCAGCTTCAACTAGGAGAAAAAAACTAAAATTAACACAGTCGCTTAGGGTTGGAATCAGTACAGTCCAATAAATGTGAAGGTGTTCACGCTATTATGTAAGTTATTTGCATATTATTTGCAATTGTTCACAAGGCCTAAAGCTCTTGTGAAATTACATGTTTTGCAATAGCAAGTGTTTCGGTAACGGTTTCTTGGTTCATCCTTGTTGTGCTTCTCTCTCGGGTGTTTTTTCTATGGCTTGTGTGTACACATGAGTTGGAGATGGCTTGGCATGAAATAAAGAAGTGAAATTCCTTCAAAGAAGTAGCAAAACCCTGACGTTTTACTTGTTTAATTTCTGCAGTATTAACTCAGTAAATCGAGGACATTTCAATTGAAAGTAAAGGTGAATAGATATTACAATAATGTAAAAAAAACTCTTTTTTTTATAATAATTTGCTGTTTGTATGCCAACAAGCCACATTGCCACGTTTACTCACCGTTAAGTGATTCAGCCAAATGATTATTTTTGTATCTAATTTACCTTCTATGCCTATCTATCTATCTATCTATCTATCTATCTATCTATCTATCTATCTATCTATCTATCTATCTATCTATCTATCTATCTATCTATCTATCTATCTACACACACACACACACACACACACACACACATATATATATATATATATATATAGAGAGAGAGAGAGAGAGAGAGAGAGAGAGAGAGAGAGAGAGAAAGCTGTGTTCAGGCTAATAACCCCGCCTACCATCCCACCCCATCCATAACACACCTGCCGATGACGTATAAGGGGTCGGATCTCGCTGTATGTTTTCCCAAACCCCGTGTTCATATAGTGGGCGTGATTTAATCACCTGTCCGGTTGTCACTGATGTCTGACTCTACAGCGCTCGACTCGTCACAGCCCACAGTGTCACTTCGTATGAGTGTGGTATGCTTGTTCTCCCTTACCATGTTCGTGTGTGTGTGTTTGTCTGTGTGTGTGTGTGTGCGGGTGTGTGTGCGCGCGTGCGTGTATGTGTGTGTGTTTAGCCTGCATTTACAAATGCAAATGACACGCCAGACAAATACTATACCAGTAAACCAAATACTCAAAGAACTCAAACAAGAAAGGTGTTTAACCTTTTGGTGCACGTGCCCTATATGAGCGCTCCCCCCGTCACCTTTTCGGCAGGTTCCATAAAGACAAGTATAGATCTCTCTCATCTCTAACAGGCGGTGCGTGAAGTGAGAAAGTCCATGTGAACATAGATAACAGAGGACATGCACAAAATCTATTTAGGATGATCTATATCTCATATTTTATATAATGCCAGTGCAGAGATTCAGTGCATGATCATGGACACCTTGAAGAATGAAGAATGACCAATACAGCAATACAAATAAACAAAAATAAACAATACATAATGATAACAACAGGTAAAGGCAACTGTTTTATAAAGTATAACTTAATAATAATAATAATAATAATAATAATAATAATAATAATAATAATAATAATAATAATAATAATAATAATAATAATAAATATTTAAAATTTATTATAGGAATAATAAAAGGAAAGTGAATAAAATGGAAATATAGTGAAGTCACTCACTGTTGACCCCAAAGACCTAAAAATCTGCTGACAAATCTAGCGACTGTGCAGTTCCCTGACCAAGCATTGAGACAGGTGGGCTCTCTATCCTCCCTCTGTCTCACCCTTACTTCAGTATTTAATTTCACATGGACACTGCTGATATGTACCTTCTGTAACCATAAAGTCCTGTGCTCAACCCAAGAAGTACCTGTATTAATATCTGCTCATCCTGCACACCTCTGAACACACTCTATTATTGACATTATCTTGTCTTTACACTTGTTACACTTGTATACATTAATGATGTGTAACCCTCATTTCATAAAAAGTATGTAAAATGAAATGAAAACAGCAGATAATACTGCTAACTGAACTGAAGCTTTTGGATCTGTTTCTTAATACTTCTTAAAGAACTGAATGATTGTGCACTCATCTTCATCTTATATCTCAAATACTTATTGTGTATTGAAAACAGTACAGGAAAGTACAGTATTATTTTTTGTAGGGTGTACACACACACACACACTCACACACACACACACACTCACACACACACTCACACACACACACACACTCTCACACTCTCTCTCTCACACACACACACACATCCGTTGGTGATGTAATCTTACTAAGCGCTTTTGCAACGTAGCAGGAGTTCCGGGTTTCGTCATCGGTTCTTGCGTCAGCAGTCGAAAGACCCTGAAAGGGATTTCTGTTTGTTATCGCTTTCTGTTTGTAATGAAGGGAAACATCTGAACGTCTCTCTGCCTTTTGTCCAGCAGGTAAAATCTAAACATTTCTAACTTTAATTTTGAGCAAATTTGTTGATCATAGCGACTTGCTTGTCTTCGGTGTAACCTTGTTGCTGTTGAGTATAGGCCAGAGCGCGAGGATCTGACAGAATAAGCCTATACTTTGACATCTTGAATAAATGTAAACGTTTTAAACGCGACACATTATGAATATATATATATGTATGAAAAAACAGTTGGTTAGTTAATATGTTAGTTTGTAGTTTTAGACCTAGCTTTTTCTATGCTATGTCGGCTAAGCGGAAAGTGAAAGCGAAAGGGGGGGGGGGTGTTGGGGCGTGAAGGTGCTTGCTGGGGATTTCTCACCTTGTTCTGCTGGCTCGAGCTTTGTGTTACGGCCTCGCTTCGTTTTCCCTTTCCATACCTGCAAATAAAGCTAAGCGACCTGCACCATGTCGCCGAAAATCTCAGCGAGCAGAGCGAGGAAACATGAACGCCAAACAGTCGTGGACGTGTCTTTATTTTCTGCTGTTTTTCATAGTGCAGGAGCGATGCGACGCCTGCAACTGGATGATCAGCCAGTACCGAGAGAAGAGCGGCTTTTGTCTCTCACTGCTGAAGGAAATGGTGAGTCAGTGCAGGAAGCTTTACTTCTCTAACAAATTGAGCTCTTAACATGACACTTCTGCTACTTCTACTGCTACTTCTACTACTACTGCTACTATAAACAACTCATCATCATCATCCTCATTATCTTCTTCTTCTTCTTCTTCTTTCTTCTTCTTCTTCTTCTTCTTCTTCTTCTTCTTCTTCATTATCATCCTCCTCCTCCTCCTCCTCATCATCATCCTCATTATCTTCTTCTTCTTCTTCTTCTTTCTTCTTCTTCTTCTTCTTCTTCTTCTTCTTTCTTCTTCTTCTTCTTCTTCTTCTTCTTCTTCTTCTTCTTCTTCTTCTTCTTCTTCTTCATTATCATCCTCCTCCTCCTCCTCATCATCATCATCCTCATTATCTTCTTCTTCTTCTTCTTCTTTCTTCTTCTTCTTCTTCTTCTTCTTCTTCTTCTTCTTCTTCTTCTTCTTCTTCTTCTTCTTCTTCTTCTTCTTCTTCTTCTTCTTCTTCATTATCATCCTCCTCCTCATCATCATCATCCTCATTATCTTCTTCTTCTTCTTCTTCTTCTTTATCATCCTCCTCCTCCTCCTCATCATCATCCTCATTATCTTCTTCTTCTTCTTCTTCTTCTTCTTCTTCTTCTTTCTTCTTCTTCTTCTTCTTCATTATCATCCTCCTCCTCCTCCTCCTCCTCCTCATCATCCTCATTATCTTCTTCTTCTTCTTCTTCTTCTTCTTCTTCTTCATTATCATCCTCCTCCTCCTCCTCCTCCTCCTCCTCATTATCTTCTTCTTCTTCTTCTTCTTCTTCTTCTTCTTCTCCTTCTTCTTCTTGATGCTATTATTATATTATTGTAGTGGCAGTATTAGAATTTCTTGTTCATTTTTATAGGATTTATTTTGCAATACCTAAAACCATAACCTGATAACCAAAAATGCATCATTAAGTTAAGATCATATTAACTCTAAAAGAAGAGGGGGTTCAGTGTGATGCTCGCTCTCTCATGTAACTGTGATATTTGTGCTGCAATGCTTTTGATAAGCTCAGTTCTGTACCTTCACTGTGTATCTCTTTCTAAAAAATAATTTAGTATTTGGACCTTAAACACCACTGATTTGTCTTACTGAAAAAGCTAATTAAATGGATACCACATGCCCCTTTCTGCATACACACTAGATAGTAAAATTAGCATTGACGGTAACATCTCAGGAACAAGGGACAGAAGTGTTTGGTACTTTTACTGCACTTAAGTACAAAATCAGGCATATTGTACACAGACATACCTGTACATTCAAATTCCTAGATGAATTGGTGATACATTTATTGCTGTTTTGACTGAAATGTTGATCCCTTTGGATACTGCATGTATTGTATTTCTAAGTTAATTTTTTTTTTCTAATATTTTTTTTCTTTAGGGTGGAGAGATTATTACAAGGCATCAACCATTTCCACAGATGGCATACAATGAAATCGATAAGGCCAAGGTAATTATTTTTCAAAATGAAACACTAAATTGAAGACCTACTTAAGGGTTGAATTCCTTTGAATTGAAATGAAACTCACTTTCTGTTCACATCTTTTCATACAGACAGAAGACCAAGTGAGGTTTCTGGCTGAGGCCACAGAGCACATCGTCAATCTCTTCAGTACCGTGTCTGATGTACATGAAATGAAATGGGACAGCAGGGCACTGGGCAGTTTCCTGAACATCCTCAATTATCGGCAGTTAAAAGAGCTTAAAGAATGTGTAAGTATTGAATAAACACCTTATACTAATATAGCAGGAAAAATATTGTGTATTAACTATGAAAATATTTATCATGGATGCTAAAACTCTATCAAATTTATTTATAATTTATAATCAGTCTGAAATAATGATGTTCAATAAGGTAACTTTAGTGCTTTTATTCCTCGAACAGACAGCAACATATGCTGCAAGACCTGGGCACTCATCCAGTGAGAGACAACTGAAAAGACATTTCAAGAAGTTGAGGAAAAGTCTGAAAAAAGCTGTAAGTTAGTTACTTTCATATTTTATTTTATGAGGTTATGTGTTAAGAGAAGTTTAACTCTCAGGAATGTCAGACAGTCATCATTAAACACTTGACACATAGTTAAACTATAGAGCGAGCACACGTTCACAGCTGCCTGTTACACATGGTGTTAGCTATAAGCTGTCCTAAATGGAAAACACTATAAAAATTGTACATGAATATATGTCTTTGGCTTTATGTGACTATATACACGTTAGTAGAGCTTTAAACTAGCACTAGTAGTAGTGAATCTTGGTGAGTACTGATTGCTCCATAAGCAATGAAGATTGAAATGAGAAAGAGGGCAAGCTCATGAGTGTGCACTGATGTGCCATGGCATCTTTGTAGTCCAGTTTGAACGATAAAAGTTTATGACCTGGGGATTTTGAAAAGGATTTCAAATTGCGTGAGTGTATCCAACAAAGATCCCCACATCTCCTATGAGGACCCCGTAATATTTAAATCAATGTGAAACTTGTGGGCAAAATAGTTCCTAGTTTCATTCGAGCTCAAAAGACTAATGTTGAAACAGCTCACGGTGTCAATATAATTTACATTTTACGTATCGACTCCACTGTACAGTGCGTGATCATATATATATATATATGATCAGGCATAACGTTATAAAAAACTGTCCCTGACCCGTTGAGGCATGGACTCAACTAGATCCCTATAGTTGTGCTGTGGTATCTGGCACCAAGATGTTAGCAGCAGAACCTTTCAGTCCTCTAAGTTGCGAGGTCTTATAGGACTTACAGGATATTTTTGATAGATACTGACCACTGCAGACCGGGAACACCCCACAAGAGCTGCAGTTTTGGAGATGCTCTGATCCAGTGGTCTATCCGCCATCACAATTTGACCCTTTGTCAAACTCGCTCAGATCCTTACGCTTGCCCATTTTTCCTGCTTCTAACATCAACTTTGAGGACAAAATGTTCACTTGCTGCTTAATACAGTATATCCCACCCACTAACATGATGAGCCATGATGAGGAGATCATCACTTCATCATTCAGTGGTCATAATGTTATGGCTGTAATGTTATGCTTTAAAGCTTTTATAATAAAGCTTTATTATGTATTGCACATAATATATGCATTGGATTTGGATGGTCATTTGATGTTTTTTTTTTATTATTATTTTCTTTGCAGAACTACAGCGCAATGTCTTTGGAGCGAATCAGGAACGTGGTGTTGCATCACCTTCTGAGGATGGACATCATCGCTGCCAATGTCAGGCGAAAACTAATGAAGAACTAAAAAAAAAAAAAGATTGTTTGTTTTCTTAAAGAAGATCATGTTACAATTCTTCACAAACTGGACCAAATATGGGACATCCAGTCTTACTGAATTTCCATCATCTCGGTTTCAAAATAGTTTCAATTGCGATGCTTTTTAAAAAAAAAATTACCTCTTAATAGTTTTATCTATTTATTTATTTATTTATTTATGTATGTATTTATTTGTTTATTGAATAATGATTCCATTGTGTTATATATATATGTATTTGTTTATTTATTTGTTTATTTATGAACTGGATTTAATTATGAAATATTGATACATTGTGCAGTGTTATTTTTTTATGGTTTGTTTGACAACAAACAAAAAATATTGATCATATTGATAAATTAATAAAAAAAAAAAAACTCAACAATTAAACCAGACATTCTCTGATGATTCATTTTTCTGTTTCTGACACATTAAGCGGAGGTGATGCAACATATCATACATTATGAAAACAATTCAGGAGAGTTTTTGAATTCCCATGTTGTCTAAAACTTTCTTGCAATTAGTAAAACAAAATCCCCCAACACGTGATAGACAATTATAGTGCTTCCAAAGAAGCGCGGATTACCCTTCTGCCATTTTAATAACGTTTTTCATTTTACAGCATGGGTTTATAGGTTTGGGTCTTTATTTTAATGTTAAAATTAAGTAATATTTAGAAATATTTAAAAGTAATATTTATAGCATATTTATTCAGTAATAATAATCCTTAGATATTTGTATGAAATCAGTGGGTTGCTGAAAACTGACTAGATATTAAGATGTTTTGAGGAACATTTTTCATTCATTTCTGAATGAATTCAATAAATATTTCTTCAGTGTGAAGTGTTGAAATGAAAATCACAGTAACATAACATTTAAGTAAATGTTTTGAAGTAGCTTATGACTCCAAAAGACAGATGTGGCCCAGTTTACCTGAACTCACCTTTCTGTATTCTTGTAGAAAAAAATAAGAAAATAACATGAAGAAAAACTTTTAACATATTATCTTGTCAAAACACAGCATGGTGGCTAAGTGGTTAGCACTGGTGCCTCACAGCAAGAAGGTCCTGGGTTCGAGTTCCAGGTATCCCAGGAAAGGCAGGGGCCTTTCTGTGTAGAGTTTGCATGTTCTCCCCATGCCAGCATGGGTTTACTCTGGTTTCCTCCCACAGTCCAGAAATGTGTACATCAGGTTGATTGGTAATTCTAAATTGCCTGTGTGTGGCCCTGTGATGGACTGGTGACATGTCCAGTGTGTACCCCTGCCTTTTGCCCAATCTGTGCTGGGATAGGCTCCAGCAGATCCCCATGACCCTAATTAGGAATATGCGGGTATAGACAATGGATGGATAATGCCAAAACACATATCAGCTAAAAAAATATGGAAATGTGGCACAGAGGGCTTTAAAATCATCTCTAGACACATTAAATAAAGATATTTAAAACCCAGAATATCCGCTTGGTCTTTAAAACATCTAAAGACAAATATCCCAGGTTACATCTAGTGACGTATTCTTTACCTAACTAGAAGAATCAGAAGAGTTGTGTTCTCTTGTGTTTATGTTTCTTGGTGTTCTTTATTTCTTTCTCCCTCTTTTTTCTCTCGGACTCCTCCTACTCAATCCATTTGACCGGTAGCCAATTGTCCTTAGCTGTGTAGTCTGACCAGTCATGAGTGAGGTCATGTAAAGCCAAAAAGAAATAGCTAGAGGTTCAGAAAACAACTTCCCCTAAGAGCTTTCTCCAGAGCACTGTCTTTGTCCTGTCCAGTCTGTTGTGTAGTATTGAGCAGATTTGCTTAATGGTCACTTTTTTTTTTTTTTTTTACAAGTTTTAAGTTTATTTGTCACATGTACAGATGTCAGTGACAGTTTATACAGAGAAATGTTTAGATAAGCCTCAGGCAAACTACAGCAATAATGTAAGCAAAAATTTAAAGTACAAACAAAACACTTAAAAATAGTAATATTATATCTAGTATATGGATATGTGTGCATATCCATATGGGGGCAGTGGTGGCTCAAGTAGTAAAGGCTCTGGGTTGTGGATCAGGGTTCAAGCCCCAGTGCCACCAAGCTGCCACAGCTGTTGGGCAGTTGAGCAAAAACCCTTAACCCTCTCTGCTCCAGGAGCACTGTATCATAGTTCCCTCTGACCCCTGACCCCAACTTCCTCAGCTGGGATACGTGAAGAAAAGAATTCCACTGTGCTGTAAAAATGTATGTATCTATTTATATATTACGTATTGAGGTAGTTAAAGGAAGGTGTGCAAAAATATGCAGAGTGTGCAAGTAAAGTGCAAATAGTACTGAGTATCAGTTGTGCACTCCCAGTATGTAAATAGATAGTGTGCAAGTAGGTGCTAAAGTCCTGATGATCTCTCGAGTCTTTTTGCAGTTGTATTTTGCAGTGAGTCTGTTACAGATCATTAAGAATTCTGAACCTGCAGGTCAAAACTGTTCTTCAGCCTCCTGGTTCTGGATCAAATTCTCCGGTACCTGTTTGCTGTGTGCTGGGTGACTGGGGTCCATTGTCAATTTGTGAGCCCTTCTCAGACATGGTATGCAGTAGGCTGGAAGTTTATTTCCAGTGGTGAGTTCAGCTGCTCACACGACTCCCTGGAGGACCTTTCGATGTAGAACTGAGCAACTGCCATAGCAGACAGCCAGGTACCTAGTTAGGAGGCTCTCAACGGTGCATCTGTAGAAGTTGCTGATGATTTTGCGGAGAAGGACGAACTTATTTGTTTGTTTATTTGTAGGAAGGTGGGTGCCATTTTTGTTTATCTCCTGTTTTGCAGCCAGGAAAGGAGTTGGGGAAAGTAGTTGTTGCTTTTTGTTTGTTATTTTGCCCTTGCCTTCTCCTGAAGTTATTATCTTTCTTCTTCTTCTTCTTCTTCTTCTTCTTCTTCTTCTTCTTCTTCTTATTATTATTATTATTATTATTATTATTATTATTATAAAGTATGTATTTAACACATATTGTCTTTGTACTCTGAGCTGTAAATAAAAGTCTTGAAGGCACTTTGTTCCTGGTGTTGTGGAAGGGAATCAGACTAGTGATCTTTAAAAAACTTTTTTTTATTTTTCACTTCTGCATATACCTCGAGTTTAATGCGGAACAGAACACTTATTTATGAAGTGGTATACAAGAAGTATTCTTTAAGCCCTCACCCAGCAAGAATGAATGAATGAATGAATGAATAAATAAATAAATAAATAAATAAATAAATAAATAAATAAATAAATAAATAAATAAATAAATAAATAAATAAATGTCAGTTTTTCAGTCACTGTAATCATGCCCAGGATGTACTGAGGAACACTGCAGCTTGTTGTTCTTTAATTCTTGTTCTCTATAAAAGTCTGCAACTTCTTGAGTCCATCCAGCAGCTCGGTTCTCACCATCTCCCAGCCGCACGAGCTGAACTCCTGTACAGCAGAAACACAACGCACATTCACTTCATGTTAAATTACACCACATCATCTCCACATGTGCTACACACAGAGGTTTGTGAGGTGAGTGTGTGATTAGATTGTGTTGTAGTTTCTTCTCTGTCTACTCACCTTCTCTTTCAGTCGCTCCTCCAACTTTTCAAAATAGGACCTGAGTGTATCGGTGCTGCTGTTGGCAGGTTTGTCCATCGCTCTCTGGATCTTTTTCCCTACCTAAAATTGATTAACAGACATGATGATGTAAATATTTTTTCACTTACTCCTACACTAGCATATATTAGCACTATCGGCATCTGAACCAAACCCAGAGCAGGAAATGCCACTTACACAAATCTGCAGGTTCTCCACTTGTCGATCTATGATGGCCTGGAAGAGTCTCAGTTGCTCTCTGTCCCATGTGACTGCTGTGTGGTTGTTATTGAAGATTTGGGAGACTCCATTAAGAGTTTCAAGAGCCATCAAGAACAAGTCTTTATTCTGTAAGAAATAAAAAGATCCATGCGTTATTTTGATGCTCACTGTTCTGTTTTTGTGTGGAAAAATGTTTATCATTGTTGATGTTAGAATAATGTTAGAAGGATGCACTGTTACTACTAGCTCAACAGTGAAAGACCTGGGTGTAATATTAGACAGCAACTTATCCTTTGAAAATCATATTTCCAATATCACAAAAACAGCCTTCTTCCATCTTAGAAATATCGCCAAGCTTAGGAACATTTTATCTGTATCTGATGCAGAAAAACTAGTTCATGCATTCCTGACCTCCAGACTGGACTACTGTAATGCATTTCTAGGTGTTTGTCCTGCATCTTCAATAAACAAGCTACAGTTAGTCCAGAATGCAGCCCCAGAGTTCTTACCAGATCAAGAAAATATGATCATATAACCCCAATATTATCATCCCTGCACTGGCTACCTGTGAAGTTTAGAATTGACTATAAACTAACTCTACTCACATACAAGGCTCTAATTGGTTTAGCTCCCACCTATCTCTCCAGTCTTGTAACACGTTACAATCCACCACGCTCTTTAAGATCACAAAATTCCGGACTTCTAGTAGTTCCCAGAATATCAAAGTCCACAAAAGGGGGTAGAGCGTTTTCGTATTTAGCTCCTAAACTTTGGAATAGTCTTCCTGACAGTGTTCGGGGCTCAGACACAGTCTCCCAGTTTAAACGTAGACTAAAGGCATACATCTAACACATCCCATAACCTTGTGCTCCAGTACATCTGATTAAATGCACATTATCATCTAGTACTGCTAATATTATGAACAGCAGCTACGCTAATGCTGTTCCTTTGTTTCCCTTCTTCTACCCATCCCGAGGCATACAGAGACTGTGCTCCAGTGGCATCCGGAGATGGACCAGCTCCAGCCGGGTTCTGCTTGTGAGGATTGGGATATTCAAGCAGCGCTGTGGACAACAACCTCCTTATTGATCTACATAACACTATACACATGCTGTATCTGCATCACACAATTGTCACCCAAATGAGGATGGGTTCCCTCTTGAGTCTGGTTTTTCCTTGCAGTTTTTCCTTGCCACAGTCGCCTCAGTCACCTCAGGCTTGCTCACTTGGGATAACATCTAGGACTGTCTGTCTGTTTGTCTGTTTATATGTTTGTTGTTTTCTTATGTTGTTTCTCATGTAAAGCTGCTTTGAGACAGTGCTCTTTGTTAAAAGCGCTATACAAATAAAATTGAATTGAATTGAATGTTAATAAACATCACCCACAGCAGAACAAAAAATACACCAAAAACGATACTAAGCTAAATAAAACTATACTAAACTAAACTAAATAATAAAAAAAAACACTTCAAAAATGTGGTTCAGGAATGACACTGTGCACGAGCTACCAGACTAATGAATAATAAAAGCTTATGGCAAGAAATTAATGTTATGCCGAATGCTGAAAATGCCACACATGTCGCAAGAACAAAAATAATGTTAAAAATGAATGTTTAAAAAATGAGTTCTGAACGATAGCATTTTCGTTTGTTTTAGAGACTGCAAGTTAAAACTAAACCTGATTGTTTTACAATACACATTTCAGGACCTACCTCTGGAAAAGACACCTTTGGAAACGAGATGTTTTTTCCCTCTAAACACTCCAGTGGCATTCGACCACCCTGTAGACACACACACACACAATTATTATTATTATTATTATTATTATTATTATTATTATTATTATTATTATTAATGACGCCCATAAGACAGCTGTTTCTCACCATGCTCTCCAGCAGTCCAGTGCTCTCCTCATTCAGTGTTCTGAGTCGGAAGGATGTCCACCTGCAGGATGGCAGAGCTGCGGCTTCACACACACTCGACACGAGCACGAGCAACAGCACAAACTTCATTGGCTCCATGTTATACTAATTAAAATCCGTGTGGTTCTGAAACAGTGTTGTCCTGAGTGCAAATGAAATGAATACCAGCACTGGTCTTTTCTGAGTATTTTATTCATTTCAATGGGAATTTTTAAAAATGCGTCTCGAAAATTTATGCTTATTTGCTCTACGTTTCATATTACATATTGAATGTATTTTCCCAATTAAAAAAAAAAACAAAAAACACAGAATTCCATCTTACTATTTAAAAAGTTTTCACCTGCCGAAATAAGGAAAACACAATACAGATTATATCACGCAAAGGTATGACGCAATAACTTTCTGTTTCAGTTGCTGTCCTGGGGTAATTCCATAGCTAGAGCAAAGCCTGCTCGCTTAACAAAGTCGGTTTATTTTTTAAACTGAAAATTATTGGATCGACACGGACTGATTGCAGACAATGGAACCATTTCCGGGCTGTGAATGATAGGGAGCAGCACGAGCTCATTTTCACACAATCAACTAAATAATAAGTTAAACACTACAGACGTCGTTTTGTGAGCAAATCAACAGCTGGAAATTGAACAAGTATAAAATTATAGTAACAGAGTTAAGAGTAACAGATGGATTAATAGCTTCTCCATAGCTCAAGGCACAGATAGCTTTCAATATTTGTCTAATTTTCGTCTTTTTTGCACATTATTGACTTTCGGTGCCCTTTATCGTCGATTTCATGCAGCAAAATAAAGCATGAAGCATAGGTGATGTTATAAATACTGTAAAACTCTAAACTGGGCAACACTAACAGTCAAAAAATAAAAATAAAACTTCTGTGAAATGCGCTATACAAGAAACAACCGAACAAAAATAAATAAATAAATAAATAAATAAATAAATAAGACGTGAATGATTAATTCCTTTAACGAATCACATTCCAATTAAGACTTTTTTGAAATCCAGATTCTTTCCCAAAGTGGTGTAAGCGCTCGCGAAGAAACTGGACTGAAAAAACAAACAAACAAATAAATAAATAAATATACGTTTTATTGCTCTTTAAATGAAGACATTATCGCTACTCCTAGATATTACACGAATACTAAAATTCTTTTCATGTGCTTTAATCTCAGCCTAATCTCTATCTAAATACTGCATCACTTTCCTTAATACATTTTGCTCTCCTCTAGTTCACAGTTTAGTTTGTTCTATTTGTTTGCTTTGCGTGGTGATGTGCACGAGCGCTGTTCAAAGGCTACGCGTCTGATACGCGCAACACGCGCTTGTTTAACCACTCGGTGTTTAGAATGACTGCCAATTAACACTGCTAATACATATTCAGTATATTAAAAACATTATTACATAAATCTAAATATAAATGTATATAACTTATTAATAATAGTATTGCAAACAGCCAAATGTATTTTGATTGATGTATTTTTTATTTTTATTTTCTTTTTTTAATGCTTGCATCTTTCCATTTCCACTCGTGCCGGTTTTTAGGCGCTCTTTGTTTCCGTTCACACTGTTTCAAGTTTCACAATTATGGAATGTCCTCCCTTTTTTCCGCCTTGGTGATTTGTAAGTTACTATCACTCTTTAAAATCATATTTTAAAACGTCATTTAAACTATTTAAACTACTATTTAACCATTTAAACGTTATACATCGATTAGGCATAACATTATGACCAGTGAGAGGTGAAGTGAATAAGACTTGGCACCTGTTAGTGGGTGGGATATATTAGGCAGCAAGTCAACATTTTGTCCTCAAAGTTGATGTTAGAAGCAGGAAAAATGGACAAGTGTAAGGATTTGAGCGAGTTTGACCAAAAGGGCCAAATTGTGATGGCTAGACCATCTAGAGCTAGAGCATCTCCAAAACTGCAGCTCTTGTGGGGTGTTCCCGGTCTGCAGTGGTCAGTATTTGTGAAAAGTGGTTAAGGAAGGAACAGTGTTGAACCGGCGACAGGGTCATGGGCGGCCAAGGCTCATTGATGTACGTGGGGACCGAAGGCTGTTGCTCAAACTGCTGAAGAAGTTAATGCTGGTTTTGAGAGAAAGGGGTCAGAATACACAGTGCAGGACGGGTCAGGGCTGTTGTGGCAGCAAAAGGGGGACCAACAGCAATATTAGGCAGGTGGTCATAATGTTACGCCTGATCAGTGTAGCTTATTGCTGATATGATAGTGTATATAGTGTATTATAGTGACTACGGTTCAAACACAATTACGCCATAAATTCAAAATTCTCACTTTAACATCAAAACTATAATAACACTTTAAATTTAAAACTTATATGGGGCATTTTACAAACTGCATACGCATAAAAAATAAAAGAAGAATTAAGTAATATTCGGTTTCAGCCTGAACCACATGTGAAACATCATTTCTCTTTAATTTTAGCAACTGTGGGCAAAATTAATAGGCAGAGGTGGTGTCAGTCTGAAAACACACCACTTCAGAGGATCACCGTAATAACTGTGTTTAACATTTTACTCACTGTGTTTAACATGGAACCGATGAAGTTTGTGCTGTTGCTCGTGCTCGTGTCGAGTGTGTGTGAAGCCGCAGCTCTGCCATCCTGCAGGTGGACATCCTTCCGACTCAGAACACTGAACGAGGAGAGCACTGGACTGCTGGAGAGCATGGTGAGAAACCTCTAGAGATATAAAAAATAATTTTTATGTTTTACAGTGTTAATTATAAAAAGATCTATTAAATATGTGGACCTATTATTATTATTATTATTATTATTATTATTATTATTATTATTATTATTATTATTATTATTATTATTATTATTAATAATAATAATAATAATAATAATACAGCAATTAAATACAAATACATCAAAATAAAATCAAAAAGATTAGTTAAATGTCACTAATGTGTGTGTGTGTGTGTGTGTGTGTTTTATTACATTCTACAGGGTGATGTGATGCCCTTGAAATGTCTGGGGAAAAGAGAAGATTCCTTCCCAGATGATGTGTTTATAAAATCACAGGTCAGCATTAAACAGATTAAATTTCAGCACTCACACCAAATCATTTTATTTTAGAACTTAAAGTGACTAAAATTAGTGTCTTTTTGACTAATCATGTATATAATTATTGTATTATTTTAAATAAAGATCTACTCTAATGATTTATTATATTTTGTGGTTAAATGTAAGCTGTTAATTAGCCAAACACACTCTACTGATGCTAAGAAAAAAAATCAAATCAAATTTTTTAATTTTCTGTAAAATCAGACTGAATGTGTCTAATCTCTCACTTTATGCAGAATAAAGACTTGTTCTTGATGGCTCTTGAAACTCTTAATGGAGTCTCCCAAATCTTCAATAACAACCACACAGCAGTCACATGGGACAGAGAGCAACTGAGACTCTTCCAGGCCATCATAGATCGACAAGTGGAGAACCTGCAGATTTGTGTAAGTGGCATTTCCTGCTCTGGGTTTGGTTCAGATGCCGATAGTGCTAATATATGCTAGTGTAGGAGTAAGTGAAAAAATATTTACATCATCATGTCTGTTAATCAATTTTAGGTAGGGAAAAAGATCCAGAGAGCGATGGACAAACCTGCCAACAGCAGCACCGATACACTCAGGTCCTATTTTGCAAAGTTGGAGGAGCGACTGAAAGAGAAGGTGAGTAGACAGAGAAGAAACTACAACACAATCTAATCACACACTCACCTCACAAACCTCTGTGTGTAGCACATGTGGAGATGATGTGGTGTAATTTAACATGAAGTGAATGTGCGTTGTGTTTCTGCTGTACAGGAGTTCAGCTCGTGCGGCTGGGAGATGGTGAGAACCGAGCTGCTGGATGGACTCAAGAAGTTGCAGACTTTTATAGAGAACAAGAATTAAAGAGGAGCAGAGACTCAGTATACTTCTCAGAACATCTGGAATGTATTTTCAGTTAGTGTTCACACCGACAATGACTGACTGATCTATTGATTGATCAATGATACTGATTTATTTATGTTTGTATTTAATATATTTATTTTTTAAAATTTTTTACTGAGAACAAAAAAGTGCAGAGCAAATGTTGATCTTGGTTTTTTGCTATTATATGGCATTTTATTTATTTATTTATTTATTTATTTATTTATTTATTTATTTATTTATTTATTTATTTAAATAATAATAATTTATTTTTTTAAAATAAATAATTTATTAAAATAATAATTTATTTATTTATATTTTTATGTATGTTTTAATTAATTAATTGATTGATTGATTAATTAATTTAGTTGATTCATTTAATTTATTGATTTATTGATTAATTGATTGATGATTGATTCAACACAACTAAAAATCTTGTATGGGTTCATATGTTCTGATCTTGTTTTGAACGTAATAAAATCAAACTTGAAGCAGATCACATGCCTCAATTTTATGTTTTTTGAACGATTAGTGTGCTGGAGGGAATAATGTAGATGCTCCAGTCAAAAGCACAAGTTCAGTAAAATAAAAATCATGATACAGTTACAAGAACATTGATAATCTGTAAGACCAATACAAACACAAAATGAGGTATGGAATAAAGCATGTTAATAAATGAAATGATAAAAGCACAAGAAAATGGTGCCAATGTTTTCAGTGCTTTCTAAATTAATAACCTGTAAAATATTCTTTTTATGGAAAGTTCTAATACGCAGTGTTCCATGAAGCACAAAACCTCGGCTTTTGAATTTTATGAATTACGTCAGTTGATATAATTCAGGTTTCTATCTAGAGCCTAGTACAGAAACCATCACTGCTGTTGATCTCTCTCTCTCTCTCTCTCTCTCTCACCCTCTCTCTCTCCCTCTATGACTAGCTCCAGATGCAGGTGCAGTGCTTTGTGGTCTGTGGTTTCAGTGACAGTGACTGTAAACTATTTTGGTTTTTTTCTTAAATAATGTTAACACTTCTGAAATTAATATAAATCTACCCACCATTCACAAGAGCTTCAGGGACTTACCAGCAAAAAAAATGGAAGGGAGTCCCGTTATGTCATTTGTTCCGATTATAGAACATCTTTCCGTACTGGTTCTGTTTTATAGAGTCAAATAGAATTCATTCACTTAAACATGAACAGTCTGTGAGCTTAATCAGCTTTACACCTCATCTGAGCTTCATAAAAACTGAATAAGATTAGAATTACTCAGTAGATTCACTGAGTGATATAAAGCACAAAGGTTAATGTTAAACTTCACACTCTTTTACAAACTGCACTAAATAAGGAAAAGAACCGAGGGCAAGAAGCCTTTATTATCGCCACACATACCTTACAGTAAAGTGGGATTCCTTTCCTGGCATATCCCAGCTGAGGAAGATGGGATCAGGGTAAGGGGCAGCTACGATACAGCGCCCTTTGGAGGATCACAGAGGGTTAAGGGCCTTGCTCAATTGCCCAACAGTGGAGCTTGGTGGTGCTGGGACTTGAACCCTGATCAACAAGAGCCTTAACCACTTGATCCACCACTGCCCTAAAAGTAGAAGAAAGAAAGAATGAAAGAAAGAAAGAAAGAAAGAAAGTGTTTTTTCATTCACAGGTCAGAGCATAATATGTTCTAATCTTGTTCTAATGTTCCAGTCTAAAGAAGAATTTCGGGAGAGCAGGAGCACAAATTGAAATTACGTTTAAATCCTTTCACATGTACACACACTACAAAACATAACAGGTAGAAATGATTTTGGTCTTTTTTCAGATTTTTAGGTCAGATTCATGCATCTATAACATGTTTACTTTAAAATGTATTCACAATGACACTATGTCATGAATGCCTAAAAAAAGCCTGTTTCCTAATGTCATTATGAAGTACATTACATGGTCAGAATTATGTGCACCCCTGATCATCACACCTATATGTGCTTCTTCCCCAAATTCTTACCACAAATCAGTATAAAGCTGGGACAGAAGCCAGTACCAGCAGCTTTAGTGCTTACTTGGCATGTGGTGGTTGTGTGATGTTCTATGTAGTGTTTTGCTTCTGTCAGTCTGGTTTCAATCATTGCCTGCCTTGACCACGAGTCCAATCTATTCCCTGTTTTGATTTTGGCTACCTAAATATTGATCCACTGTTTGTATATGTATGTATCACAGGTAAAGAAAGCAGTGTGTAAGGGTGCGACTGCCATTTTTGTTGGGGAGTGTGGGTTTTTGTCTCTGTTTTTCTTGATAAAGGTAATTGTCTTTTTGTTAGTTTATTTTCTTTTGTTAGATTATAGTTAATCCCTAATCCAGACTGTTTCTGTCTGTTACGTTGGTTTTGGTCCACCCTGAAGTCTTCCCCGGTTCACTGTGTTGTATATACCTCGGCATTATAATATACCCGCCTTATCTTATTTTCCTGCTGTGTGTTGTTACTACTACCTCTGGGGCATTATATTCCTGTCTTTCCACCCTTACATATATAAATATATATATATATATATATATATATATATATATATATATATATACTTTGAACCAATAGTATACGTCATTCTGTATTTTGTTTGTTCCTCTGAAAAGGTTCTTCAGAGAACCCAACAACAAAGTGTTGTATAATCTTTAAAGGATGGAAACACAACAAAGATTTGATTTGTGCTTGAATAATTATTTGCAACTGTCACATACAAAAAAATACAATCTGGAACACAAATAAATAAATAAATAAATAAACAAGTCATGATCCTGATATAATCATATAAGAGCATTCAATGTTGTTCAGCCACGGCTGGAAATGAGAACGCCCTCCAGGTCTTTATTCAGGATGAACTGCAGAGTGATGAGGACCTCCTTTCGGACAAATTCCCAACCACAAACTTGGAAATTCTGATGAGGAAAAAAAGGGGGGGGGGTATTTAGCCATTATTCTATATTTTCGTTGAGTTTGATTAAATGACAACAATTTACAGGTTTATAACAGGTTATAATTACCTTTTCTTTCAAAATCGTTAATATTTTGTCAAAATACTCTTTGAGTGCCTTTTCACGCCTGAGGAAGTCCTCCTGTGAGTCTTGAGATTTGTTCATAATCTAAAATTTGAAAAAAAAAATCATTGAATTTTAGTTAAAAATAGTGAAAAATAGCAAAATACTTTTTCAGAACAGATTAAAAATAAAAATGTCTTAAAATATTTGACTTAAATGCTTAAATATTGCATTATTGTGCTAGCTTTTTCTTCCTATAGCTCCTTACACATTGGTTCTCCTCAATCTGGCGGTCGATGATGTTCTGAAAGAGCTCGACGTTCTTCCACTGCTCAGGAACACCGTCTTCATCAAACAAGGAGTAGATGTTGGTCAGTGTTAAGTAGATAGTCTTTTCCAGTGCAACAGCCTGTTTGGTTGAAAAAAAAAAACATAATTGTCATGTCATAACAAGCAGATTATATTTGTGGAGAGTAAATGTGGCCTACAGGTTGCTGCAGCAGCATGTTTATAAAGCTTCTGTGGAGGGAAAGTTCACCCTGACTGATGGGGTGATGGGCATGTACTCTTACGAGATTCCAAGATTACTTTTTTTGTTCTTGGTCTCTTTCCAGTTTGGGTAATCTTCCTGTTTGACTACCTGACTAAGTGGGATTTATGGTGTTTTCGGCTAGAGGTATCAGCTTATAATTCCCCGCCTCCACTGAACACCAAAGAAAACATCCCTCAGCTTGAAATTCTGGCTTGTCCCAGCATGGAGACGTTTTACTAACTTTTTCTGTTTCTCTGAATCACATCAAATCAACACAGCATCAAATAAAGCAGCACTTTTTATCTTTAAATGAGTTCAGATTAACACTGATGCTATAGTTCATTATCTGAGGAGAAAAATATACACCAGTCATTCAACGTTTGTGCTAATACTGCCATCAGTGGCATTGCATTAACTATCTTGTGGATCACTATCTAGTCAAGCCAGGTCCATCATGGTCCAGCTCTTGCATTAACATCTCCGCTACATTTAAGCTTGATTTCTCCTTAATGTGAGACTGAACTTGAGCAAGTTTTTGTTTATAAGAGCAAAATTTTTTTGTTTGAGATCATTTTTTTCTCCTATTAAATGCTACTGAGCAAGCACTAACAATAAAAGTTTCCTCCTGTGACATCAGAGTGGCAGAAAACTTCTAACTGCTTCTTAACGGAGCAAAGAAAACACACAACCAAGCAAGACATTAGCACAGATTGACTGAAGACATTACAGATATATCTGTGTGAACATATGGAATACGTTTCAGGGTAAACTTTTCCTTTAATGAAGTTATTCCCAGTCTGCTGTACCAAACTGAATGAATGCAGGAACGAAAAAAATAATACAACCCAAAAGAAATTGAAGGAAGCATTTTTGTGCCAAATTTTGAAGCACTATACAGATAAAAAAGAATTATTAATTTTCACCTGTTGAGACGTGTTGAACTGGAACGCAGTCTCGGGAAACGGGACAAGAACACTGCCTTCCAGGCAATGCAAAGGAAATCTGTCTCCCTGATAGGCAAAAAAAAGCAAATATGGTATGCTCAGGGTTGGAAATTTTGTTTTCCTCCTCTACAGGATGTGCATCAGATGAATATGCAGCTCACCATTTTCTCCAGAATATTGTGGCATTCCTTGATCAGTCTCTTCTGAAGCCTGCAGTTTGTAGGCATTGAGCACACATGTGCCATGCAGATGATCACAGTGCACAGCCAGGTGAAAGCATGAAGACCTGCCATCTTTCAGATTCTCCCTGAGAATAAATAAACTGAGGCACAGGGAATGGGGATTAGAGAGCAGTCCTCAATATGAATTATCTGGTGTCAGTGAGTCATTCATTATGAGCAATACTCTACACTATGATTCTCCAAAAGATAAATTAAAGACAAGAGACACAACTTGCTCTAATTATTAGACAAATAATGGGAAAAAAATGTCACACATCATGTTAGAGAAACTCCACATACAAAAGCAGCATCTACATTAGTCAGCTTATTCAATGAAATCAGCTTAATTTAAATAAATTATATTCTATGACTTTGCTTTCTTTACCTGTGAAATATTAGCACTACATCTATATGAAAAATAAATGCAGTTATTATTAGCAGTATTTGTATTAGTTCTATGAGAATATAGGAGCACGCACACACATCGCCTCTTCTTCTTACCTTAACAAATAAATCAGGAGTCTTTTCTCGGCTTGTTGTAAACTCTCTGACTGGAGGATCCATGTCGCAGCTTAAATACATCTCCAGCTCAAGTGAAAAAGGCTGATAACAAATATTTCAGGTTCAGAGGAATACAATGGTTGTGTAACTTGGGAAGAGAAGTACAAGATTTTGTTTTACCAAACTACTTTCACTCTACTCCTCAGAGAAAACAATACTTAAGATATCAGGGCAATACAGATTTCCAGTTACATTTCTGTGACATGTTTAAATGCAGGCGCATCCTCTTTTTAAAAGCTTTTTCATAACATCATTAAGATTATTGCATCAACGATTTTATTTTTGTATAAACATTGAATCCATATTTGTTGGCTATGCAATCAAGCTAACAATCATAATTAAGCAAATCTGTCAAATCAGGCCGCTGCTACGGTCACTAAAATATTCGCATTTCTTTTACTTGTGTTTCTTGTCTTATTTTTTTTTTTCATTCAAAGTAAATTAAAGGTAGAGAGCGGTCTACTTTTGTACTTAAAATGGAAAATAATATACAGAATAGTCTGGATTTCATTCACCTTGAACTGGACCAAAATAATCTTGATCTGCCCATGTCTAAGTGTATATTTATTTATTTGGTTGAGCTGCTGTAGGTTAAAGGCTAGAGTAACCAGAAGCAATACAACACAAATATTATGGTCAGAAGGGTAAGAACACATTGAGCACAGTCTCTCCCAGTTAAGATAACATTGAGGGTTGTTTTTGATCAGTAGTCTAGAGTCCTTAAACAGTCCCTGCTGCCCCGTTTGAAGTCTGCAGTATGGAATCGTATCATAAATGAACTTTTCAGGTTCATCGAGGTCATATGACTGCATGCATCACATGGCCATCTTGTTTTGACTCACTTTTGAGTAGCTCAGGTGAACTTCAGTTAATCAGGACTTCATGTGCATTCCAAGAGTAACAACAGAGTAGTGCCAACGCCCACAACCGTGTTATAAACCTAATGTTTACAAGGAAAAGATTATCAGATGAGTAACTATGGCACTGTGGCTGACTCACTCTAAATTCAGTTTAGCCCTCTGGGGTTATTACTAATGTTACTTGAAATCAAGACCCCTTTTTGTTAAAGATCTGTTTAAGTACACTTAATCACACATTTTTTCAGCTGATGTGTTATACTAATCACCGAGTATCCAATCAATATTCGGGGTCATGGAGGCTGAACATTGTTCAGCATTGTTGTCTTGGAAAACATGACAAATCCAAGCATTCCTGTCTAGACCAAAGGAAGATGCCTCATCTGCATAACTGGACACTGACGAGAGCAAATATCTCTTAACACTTGCCTGATCCAGCAAATCTGACGTTACCTTATTTCCCCTTTGAGCTCAAGATATGTTCAGACCATCATTTAAAGGATGTCAGCCAGAGACATCTCTCATCCCATGCTTGTATTAGCATGTGAATGTGTGAGTGAGGTGACTAAAGTCAGCAGCTGGCGGTGTGTGTGTGTGTGTGTGTGTGTGCTTCACTTCAAGATAGATTTGTAGATTGTTACATAGCACTTTTAACAATACACAGAAACCCAAATGCGGATTTAAGTCCCTAACAAGTAAATATTACTTCCATATGAGCCTTTAATTAAAGCAGTGAGAGCCACAGCAGTTCTAATAAATAAATGAATACACATTTGTAGAACCCTGACCCTAGCTGCAAATACCAAAATATGACCATTCTATTGTACAAATGAAAATAACATAACAAATTCGTATTCATATTTTTAATGGGTAAAAACACAGACAGGTATTTCAGCACACATTATATATGCATGTATGCATGTAAATATGGTAATCTGCATCAAAAGTATCATAAGTATTGATTTCACTAAAATGACACTTTCATGGACATATTACTCAGATTCCAGAGAATTTAACGCTGGAATCCAAAGTCATCTGTGTACAAAGAAAATAAAACTGTTTATCAAAAGTGAAAGACAATGCAGAGCCACTGGTAATGGAAAAATAGACATAGAGAAAAAGAGGTAAACCCCCAGAAGAGCTGCAGAATCAGGAGGAAGTGAAAATAATGAGCGAAAGGAGACACTCACACACACACACACACACACACACACACACACACTCACACACTCACACACTCACACACACACACACACACACTCACACACTCACACACTCACACACTCACACACACACACACACACACAGCTGCCTGGTACTCTTCCAGTATTTTTTTTTAATGCTGGCTGAGTACATATGAAAGTCATGCAGTCTCAGTGTTCTATCATCTAATTATACTTGACTCATTCCCTATAAAATACACCAAAGTTAATATTATCCATCATTAAAACACGTGCATACACACACACACACACACACACATTTTTTTTATGGCTCAGGACTTCACTTGAATGGTAGCGGCTTCAAATTAAAATCGTATCCTGAATCTAGAACAAGTCTAGCAAAAAAAAAAAAAGACAAGTCAAGTCAAGTGACTTCATTCAACCATAAATAGTTAATGTAGTGCAGATTGAAGTGAAACAAAACAAAAAAAAAACCCTCAGTGGGCAAGTAAATGTAACTTCTCTTTCTAGCATGTTTATACCACAGAGCTGTTGAATTCTGTACTCTGATTAATCAGGTGTTGAGAAATGTGACGCTGCAAAACAGGTTTATATTAACACGCTTGTTCTAATCAATCATTCTGTAGCTCTGTAGTAAATAGAGGCTGATGAGGGAAATATATATATATCAGGAGACAAGTTGTGCTAGAAAGTTTCATAACTAAATATAATTCCACAGCTGCAGCTGCTGTGGTATAAGAGGAATAAAACACTATGAGACATGCTACCATTAGGGAATATCACCCAATGCCCTGGATTATTACCTTCAGCATGCTGCAGATATTTTATTTCTTACTTAAGATTATAATTGACATTCACATTATAAATTATACTTCATGTACTTTGTAGGTACATGGTGGCTCAGTGGTCAAGGTGCTGAGTCAGTAAGAAGAAGGTCAGGGTTCAAGCCCCAGGACTGCCAAGCTATCAACGTTGGGCCCTTGAGCAAGGCCCTTAACCCTGCTTGCTCCAGGGGTGCCATACCCCTGCACTCTGACCCCAGCTTGATAATAAGCTGGAATATTTGAAAATTTTTGGGGCAGTGGTGATTCACGTGGTTAAGGCTCTGGGTTGTTGCTTGGTGGATCGGGGTTCAAGCCCCAGCTCCAAGTTCCACTGTTCTGCAACTGAGCAAGGCCCTTAACCCTCTCTGCTCCAGGGGGTGCTGTATCATAACTGCCCCTGCCCTCTGACCCCAACTTCCTCAGCTGGGATATGCGAAGAAGAGAAATCCACTGTGCTGTAATGTATGTGTGGTGATAATAAAGGCTTCATGCCCTCAGTTTTTCATTATAATAACAAAGACAGTAAATATGTTAAAACAGGAGATGAAGGAAAATAACATTTTAATGTGTTTACAAATAAATAATAATTTCTCATGAGCAAAAACATACAAACAAAGATTTAAAAAAAAAATTCAGTTAAAGAAATTGTATAGAACTCAAAACAGAACGGACTGTAAGAAAACCTGTGCCTTACGTCTGGGTCTCTATGGAATGATACATTTATTATTACAAACTGACCTCAAAACATACGTTTTCTGTTGGTGTTCTGAAAGGAATAGGTCAGAAATAAACTCTGCTTAAGAAAAGATTTATTGCTAAGAAGAAAAAAAACCCAATTGCTATAGTTATAAAAAAAAACAAAAAAACTTCGCCTTCAAAAACCCAGATTTATTTGTATTTAGAAAATAATTCTACACACATGTTGCACATCAAATTCTAAGACAATGAGACTGGCCTTAGATACTTTTTTTTACTCACAAAATGAAACCGTAAAATCTATAAAAAAAAATAAATAAAAAAAAACTGCAGTTGCTCAGTTTCTCTTTCCAATGTCCATGCTAGTAATCGGTCAGTGAAGTGTTTAACCTTAAACACAAGTGAAAGTTAATGAGAGAGGTCCATTGTGAAGTTCCATGGTAATTCTTCTTCCTCTCCTGCAGCAGCCTCAAAGTCACTCCATGAAATATCATTAACCTGCAGGAGAAAAAGAGAGAGAGACTTACAGCCAAAAAGCCCGTAAAACTTTTTTTTTTATACCTTCTGAGGAATTACAACTAATTAGCAAAGAGGAGTTAAAGCACCCTGAAAATGATTATTTATCTATAGCCGCATGCAAGTGTGTTGTTTTTCCTAGCAAATGAAATTTGCCAATTAAAAATGTTTAATTATTAAGAAATGTCACACTTTTTAATCATTTATAGTTCATTTATGACATCTAGTTCCGTCCTCATTTACATTACAGCAGTCTTATAATAATAAAGCCTTAATGAAGGCTTTGAGGAACCGAAAAAATTAATGAACTGTGTAATGCACCAAATCTTTACACTAGATTAGACACACACTAAGAAAAAGGGGGATATAAAGATCAAATATAAATTTAAATAGCTGCAGGATTTGCATTAGGCAGAAAGGACTGTAGATTGCCTTGAAATTATTTTTTTGTATTGAACTTTGGCTTAATGTTCACTACATGTACACCGATCAGCCATAACATTATGAGCAGTGAGAGGTGAAGTGAATAAGACTAATGACCTCCTCATCATGGCTCCTGATAGTGGGTGGGATATATTAGGCAGAAATTGAACATTTTGTCCTGAAAGTTGATGTTAGAAGCAGGAAAAATGGACAAGAGTAAGGATTTGAGCGAGTTTGACCAAGGCTAGACCACTGGATCAGAGCATCTCCAAAACTGCAGCTCTTGTGGGGTGTTCCCGGTCTGCAGTGGTCAGTATCTATCAAAAGTGGTCCAAGGAAGGAACAGTGGTGAACCGGAGACAGGGTCACGGACGGCCAAGACTCATTGATGCACGTGGGGAATGAAGGCTGGCCCATGTGATCCGATCCAACAAACGAGCTACTGTTGCTCAAACTGCTGAAGAAGTTAATGCTGGTTCGGATAAAAAGGTGTCAGAATACACAGTGCAGGACGGGTCAGGGCTGTTTTGGCAGCAAAAGGGGGACCAACACAATATTAGACAGGTGGTCATAATGTTATGCTTGGTCAGTGTAAATCTGAACCTTCTCAGCTGAGACTCTTTTTGTCTTTGGCTTTACCTTAAAAATCTCTATCTAATAGATATAGTATATTCACACCTGTGGAAGTCGTGGCTGGGGATTTATTCTCTAGGTCATAAGGCAAGATTTTATTCTAGACTTGACTAGATAAGCTGTGTTCTAGCCTTTCAGAATAAAAAAAAAAATCAAGTTCACTGAAATGTAATGTCTACTTTTCTTGGTTCATAGTTAAAATTTTCAACTAAAAACAACTAAAAAAAGATTTACATGGATGATTCCCTCCACATTCTCATCTGGCAGAAGTTCCTCTGGATCGATCCTGCATTCCACCGCTACTTTACCATTACCTGAGAGACGGAAATCATCACTAATAACAACACTGAAAACAAAATAATCAGTGATATAAATCAGCAACACTTACCAAGAATAATCAGTAACACTTTCTCAAATGCTGAAACTACTGCTTTATCTTTGGCCCATTTCATAAGCTTCCCTCTTATCCACAGCTTTTCCTCTGGACCTGAAAGTGAACAGACATTCAATATAACTAATTATTATTAATATATAATGATTGCATTATTATATTGTGCTCCAGAAGTGATATATGGATTACAGTGACCTACCTCCTTACAATAATACTTTGTTATTTAGGAATGTGTTGATAAATAATCATCATATAATCCTAGAAATATTACATTTCCTGGTTACATCTGGCTATATATATTTGTAGTCATATGAATCTCTGGTAAAGCTAGCACACAAAAATTGCACATTATAGAAGAAACATTTTTTGTGAATTGAGATCGATGCTCTTAAAAACCCATAACGTGACGTTATTACACCATTTCACCATTACACAATGAAATATGACGAAGGATTGCTACAAATAAGGAAAGAAATGATGGCATAGTGTAAATGAAAAATGCTGGCGACCAGGAAAAAAAAACCTAACTACATCATCCATTCATGCTGAGGAATCGTCGTTTTACACAACTGATTTTCCAACCCCTTTCTTATGCAAGCAGAACTTAGTCATTTCCTTTAATCTCATGTAGGTCTATTGTTAGAGGATCATCATCGTACAATATAATCTGACTCACACGCATTCACACACTGATATAGACCAAGATTTATGTCAGGATTAATTTTAATCTGATTTAATTTAAAAAATCTTAAAAGTCCACTGAGACCGCAGCAAAAAACTCACTTTATGGAGACTGAAATCCGATTGGTGGATTATATGCTAATACACAAATAAGCCAATTACATTCAAACCTTCAGTCTTGATCCTTGTTTTTAGTTGCTTTCTCAGTAAAATGGCTGCCAGATCAAAAAATCAAATCAAATGACTGTTTTTTTTTGCCAAAAAGTACAGTCATATAATGTGGAAGTAAATTATGTCCCTGACCTCCTAAAGGTGGTTTGAGCGATCAGATTTAATTCTGTTTTAAATGGCTGTGTTCACACTTCTATTTTATTTGCATAAATGTATATTAAGATCTAACTGTTGTGGCTTTGAGAAAAGTCCTTAACCTACACTTTTGGGGAAAAACATTTGCTAAATGAAAACGCTCAATGAATTATTATGTTTAAATAGTCCTAATACTCAAGGCATGAAAGAAGCGAGTATAATAAGGGTCTAAATCTATCCTGCGATCATTTTTAGCAGCATTTTTCTTTCTTTCTTTTTTTTTAAGTTAGGCATGACAATGAAAAATAGACACACCAAAACGTAGTAATATGTTTCCCTTACTTTTCTCCCGATCAACCACTTCCTCAGCAACACCAACCCCACGGCACGTGACTCCATGCTGAGGGAGAGTCAGCTCCACCATACAGCCGTATTTCAGCAGCTCTCCCTGGCTGCCTGGATCCAAGCTCCAACCGATATCTGCACACTTTGACATGTCCTTCACCTGGGCAGAAGGAAAAAACCCCACTGTAAACAAGTATAAGGCATTTCAGCAGTTGTTCCCAATATGCAGGAAGTGAACTGTGGAGCTGAGAACAGACCTAAGAACCACTGTTGTGTCTGAGACACAGCAGAATCATTTCACAGTGAGATTTTGGTTTAAAGAATTTCTGAAAAGACAATCATTTTTCCAATTTTTTAAGGCTGTTACTCACAGTGATGATGTGAGTAGACCAGCCATTGTAGCCCAGGTAATGATTAGCCAGGTCTTGGCACTTAGCATGGCTGAGGGACTGAGACGCAGAGAGGAACGCTGGGTTCTGCTTTGTGCTTAGTCTAACCTGGAAAGACAAAAACAACACAAAGTTTATACTTTATACAAGATACATCGAAAGGTACGAACACAGAACACACAATATTACAGTAGTTTACACAATCCATACTAATTTATATAACATAATACAATCCCTGCACATATCTGCACTTTATTCCAAAATAAAGTCATACTGTTGTCGAGGTACATTATGGTTTTCTATCTTTTCATCTTTTCCCCCTTTTTATTCCACCTGTTTATTTGTTTGTTTGCTTGTTTAATTGCCATACCAGCATCTGTGGCTATTTTCATGGCAAGATATATATATATACACAATTTCTATAAATAGAATTATCATAAAAGGAAGTGAAAAAATTAGTAATGAACATTATAGATGATGCTTCATGTTAATATTAGATAAAAAACTTAAAAAGTTTTTCTATGTGCATAAAGGTAAATTCTGGTTCAGGTAAATTCCATTTTTATGTCATAGAAAATCGTAATAAGCTTTTTCCTGCACAATGTACTGTGTATGCTTGTGTGACCAAAAAATGTGGAATTTACAATAAACATAGAGAAAATTATTTAAAAATTATTATTTTTATATATAATATATTTTTATATAATTATTTTTAAATATATATTAAGAATGTTATTAAAAATATTATTAGTATTATTATAAAAAAAAAGGTTTTAGGCTGATGGTATCCTAAGTCTGTGACCTACTGAACCAGTGTTAATGTATTCATTGATAGAGATTTCAAAAGCACTCTTGTACGTCGCTCTGGATAAGAGCGTCTGCCAAATGCCAGAAATGTAAATGTAAATGAATGCTTTATGTTAGTAAAGCAACATTTTACAGAATTCTAGAAAGAACTTAGTGAAAAAGTGAGATGTTATTTGTCATGTATTACAGTATCTTTATATGTATCTTTCATCTATCTATATATGTATCTTTCAGCTTCCTCATTTTGTAAGAATCCCTCATTTTTTAGAAATTTTTTAGAAATAGCCTTTATTTGTCACATATACATTACTTCACATATCCCAATCTTCACATATCCCAGCCTTGGAGGTTGGGGTCAGAGCGCAGGGTCAGCCATGATACAGCGCCCCTGGAGCAGAGAGGGTTAAGGGCCCAACAGTGGCAACTTAGCAGTGCTGGGGCTTGAACCACCTTAACCACTTGAGCCACCACTGCCCCTGGACTGTGGGAGGAAACCGGCATACCCGGAGTAGCCATGCAGGCACAGGGAGAACATGCAAACTCCACACAGAAAGCCTGTTCGACCCCGGGATTCGAACCCAGGACCTTCTTGCTGTGAGGCAACAGTGCTAACCACTAAGCCACCTAACGCCTATGCGTTTTCGCATATCTCAGCTTTTTTTTAGGAAGCTGGGGTCAGAGCGCAGGGTCAGCTCTGACCCCAGGTCAGACCCTATGACACGGTGCCCCTGGAGCAGGGAGGGTTAAGGACCTTGCTCAAGGACCCAACAGCAGTAGCTTGGCAGTACTGGGGCTCAAACTCCCAACCTTCCAATCAGTGACCCAGAGCCTTAACTGTGTGAGCCACCACTTCCCTGTGGTGTAATGCTCTTATGATTTTTACAGCAACAATGTATTTTATCACAGCAAGAAACATCATCCAATACACACATAAGTAATTGCAAGCCTTAACCTGCTTTACGTTTTAAAGATAAAAAGTGTACAAGGCTGTGAGAAATACATTTCATTTTCAGGAGCCTTGATTTAGGACAATCTGTTTATTAACAGGCTTCTTCCAACCAGATAGCTTAAGAAATGGATAGATAGATAAATAAATAAAAAAACATAGACCTTAAAGATCAACCGAAAGTAGAGTTATCCCTTTAAATGGACAGTTAGATGGATGAAGACATCTCTTATAAGGAACAAGTTTCATCATGTGAATTGACCAGTGCAGACAAGCCTGACATCTAATGGTCAAATATCGGTAATACCAGGACACATCATATGACACTCTGATACTCAAAAAAAAATAAATAAATAAATAAACCCATACAACATTTATATTTTTATTTTTCTACCTACATTGTAGTACTTTATGGTTTTCTATCTTTGAGAACCATTTCTATCTTGAAGGTACATTAGCTTTAAATGAGTTATGTTAAGAAAGTTGATTTGAAAATGAAGGAAGTGCTACGTTACTTTGAGAGGAACTTCCTGGAACAGACATTGTTTATCTGTGGCTCTTTGAGCCTTGGACGCCTGGGCAGCAGAGTAAAACTTGACCAGTGCATAAAATCCCGGGGCGGCCACTGGGGCATTGGGACACACCTTCAGCAGGTAGAGTGCCCCAAATGCAGAATACACACTCCACAGAGACTCCTGTGACAGGGAATTATGGGAAAACATGATTTAGAGGAACTGCACACTCTGTTGGAGATAATAAATAATATACCGTGTGGAGCACAGACTGTTTGTCTGATTTATAGAAATAATTATTTCATATCACGTGCAACGTACTTATAAAGTAGATACATAACTATTTATATACTTCTAATAATAGGTGCACATAATTAAAGAAAAGGGCAATAAATATAACCATAAACTATTTGTAAGTAGCCAATAAATGCGTATTGAAAGATTATTATTTAATGTGATATAATTCATACATACAGAATAGAAATGACCCAGTTTTGTGCATCTATGTATACAGATATATAAATAAAAATCTGTAATTATAAAAGGAAAGTTAGTAGCCTAAGAATATTTTATTTTTTGTTATTCAAGTCGCTACTTACATAAATAAACGCTTCGGAAAAGGATGGCTGTATTTCCCAAATAAAGATGGTTTTATTGTTTTCAGTAGGAACTCTGAACTCTATGATATCCGCCTCGAGATCCATAAAAGTATCGCAGTGTTTTTCTCTCACTTAAATTGCATCAAAACATCCTTATTTTTCCCTAAAGATTATAACTGTCTATAAAATATAAACAGCTGTAAGAAGGATTCAGAGCCACGTGCCTTCCGTGTTCAACTTCCGTAAACATGGCCGAAATTTCGCGCGCTGTTACGTCACAGCAACGTCACCACGCACAGTACGTCAAGACGTCAAGGCAGAAAAATAACATGAGGGGTTAGACTGCTAAAGTTTTTTCTCTTTTTTTCAAGCACATTTTAAACAGATCATTCCTGTCAAATATTGATTATAGAATAATGTAATACAAATACGTAGTTTTATGTTACGTAAGGACGTTATGCTTACTGACTATATATGTATATATATATATATATATATATATATAGTCAGTAAGCATAACGTCGGTAATAAAAAAAAAAAAATATATATATATATATATATATATATATATATATATATATATATATATATATATATATATATATATATTTGTATAATTGTTTATATATTGTTAAATTGTTTTGTAGGGATTATGTTACGAGATAAAGAGTTAAAGATTTTGTAACCAATGTCGCCACCTAGTGGTGGTAATCTGGTAATACCGTCAATAAATTTATTATCGTTATTATCGTTAGGTCAATAAATATATTCAGAAAAAATACGGCAGCGACATTATTTTTGTAAATTATACAAAATTATAGATTATAGCAGAAAACTAGAAAACAGAAACAGATAAAAACAAACACACTTAATGGGTGGATATGTTTTAAATCTGTGGTCTGTAAACTTTTATCATAGCAGCTCACACCTCTTGAAAAAATGAAAGTGGGAGTTTGTTATTATCCTCGACTCCATTTCTGACGGGCGAAAAGAGTTATTTACGATAACTAAGAAAGATTTATGTCTCTCTCTCTCTCTCTCTCTCTCTCTCTCTCTCTCTCTGAAAAAACATTTTATGCAAGAAGAATGGGTTTAATGTTTATGTACTGTGTGTGTATGTAAAAATGACAGAAGAAATGAACTAGTTCTCGAGTTAATCTGCTTCTGTGTTTTCTCTTGAACAGTTAGGAGGTATAATGTAGTGGAAGAAAGTGTTAGGAGTGTCACCTGAGCAAAATACCATCTTATATTCCAACTAATTTCTCTCCTAAAGTAAAATAAGACTGGTGAAATGGAATAAACTCAGTGACAGTGATTCGGCCAGTGGCTTTAACAAGTTATATAGTGGGGTTTGTTATACTTTAAAACTTTTGGACCAGTCTTCAAAACTTTGGCCTACACACATTAAAGCCATTCATGGAGCAAAGATAAGATCAGGATTTCCTAACTCTAAATACATCATAACGTGATAAACTAAACTTTTAATTTTAAGAAGGTTTATTTTGCACTGTTTTGTTTTTTAGCATGAGACCAGACCACAGAGGATATTTATTACTGTGTGTATTTATCTGACACCAGAACATACATTTATTTACTTACTTACTTATTTATTGACATACATGCGTACTTACTTATTACTTACTTACTTTATAATAGGCATATATTTATAGGCATAAGCTGAGACTGTTGTGTGTGAAAATCCCAGGAGATCAGCAGTTTCTGAAATACTCAGACTAGCTCATCTGCCAGCAAAAACCACGGCATGGTTAGGTCACAGAGGTCAGACTTTTTCTTCATTCTAATGTTTTATGTGAACATTGACCTGTATCTGCTGTATCTATGATTTTATACATTGTGCTGCTGCTACATGATTGGATGATTAAATAGCTGCATGAATGAGCAGCTGTATAGGTGTTCCTAATAAAATGGATGGTGAAAGTACATTTCTAACTTTATTGTTAAGGAAAGCAGCAGGATATCAAATCATCACATTCTTATAAGTTGGACCATTATTTTTTTTAAATGCCATCAATAGACCATAATATCTAAAAACCAACATGGGCGGTTACTAATAAATTCAGAAACGGAATAACTAACTAAACTAAACTACCCAATATGCATAGTCCAGTGGGTTAAAAGAGCAGCCCAGCATTTTGTACAGGGAAAATGAATGGTGGCCTGGCACTTTGCCACTCTTTAGTGTGAACACAGCTTCAGATCATGTCAGATATTTACTCAGCGGTCTATAGAATGGAAACGGCTCTATTGGTAAAACATACAAGTAAATGAAAAACATAAATCTTATTATTATGTATCAGTGAAAAAAATCTATTTAATAATAACAGGCCACTAGAGCAAATGCATTTGGATAAGCTGTTAAAGCTTCACAGCTCCAGGTTCCTCAGTTTGTTCCAGAGTTTAAGACACTATATAATTAATATATAATATATATGTAGTTATGTAATATATAGTTAATATATATATATTGATGTCAATTGTGACTATGTTCCCATGTCATTTATAAATTTCAATAAGGATTTGTGGCTAAGTGGTTTCATTATATAATCTTGCACACTCCCTTTCAGGAGCAAGAATACATTATGACCTTTGAAAGGGAGGTGCTAAATTATTGAGCCCTCTGACCCATCAGTCTGGTATTTGGTTGAGATCAAGCAGAAGGTTGATGGCAAAAACATAACTGGAGGAGTCTTGGCTTAATGCAGTAACATGTTTTTGGTGTCTATGTATTTGTATGTAGATGTAAGTTGTTTGGCTTTCCACTATCCAGCTGTGTCTCCATGAACAGTGAGTGCCATGGATCCTCCTCTTATATTAACAGAGGGAGACTGGACACAGGTAAGAGCCTCTGTATAAGCAAATATCTGTGTGGAAATCAGGTTACATCGTCTGTGTATTGGCGGCACTAATTTCAGTACACTGACTTGATACAATATTCTGTTTTAAATGTTAATTGTGTATTTGCTATAAGCAATTACAATGAACATAAAATGTAGAAACTAAGTCATGGATAAGTTTTTAATGAAAAACTAATGGAATTTACAGTATTGTGAATCTGTTCATGTACAGTACTGTAGCTTATATATTTATCTCATGTTCAGTGGCCAAATCATGTAGGTGTTTTCCAGTGTCTGTTACTGTTAATGAAAATGTAATAAATAAATAAATTTGTTGACATAGTGTGTATATTATTGTTCAGTGTAACCTAGGTAAAGAGACCAGACTCATTACTCAGCTGTGTCTCCATGAAGAGTGATGCATCTATGGATGTTCCTCTTAGATTAAAAGATGGAGAGCCCTCACCTGGCAACAAGTAATTATGCCTGAACTCGGTGTGCTTTTTATGAGTAAACCAACTGAGGAAAAGGGAAAATAACAGGAGTCCAGGCCGGGTCATAACAGAAACAGAACTTTAAATGAGAACTCTTCTGAAATATTACATTGGAGAAGAAACAGCATATTTGGACTGACAGCACATTAAATGACAGCTCTGTAATCATGTAACAAGGGAGTAAAAATATTTTAATCACAGGAGGTGAGAGTAAAGAGAAGAGAGAAGGCTTTTAATAAAAGTATGAGGTGTTTGGTCAGTACATTAGCCAATTTGAACCCTGTGTTTATGTTCTGCAGTGTCGGTTTATATCAATGAACATCTACTCAATAAATACAGTTGTGGATATACAAAATGTAATAACTATTGAGAGTCAGAGGAGATGAGCAATAAGAACAGGAATACATTTAATAAAAGTGCAATTTAATGAATGTTACAGTCCACGTACAGTAACTTATTTTAAATATATAAAAGGTAGAAACTGATTTATACCTTAGTTTTTTAAGAAAAACTAGTGTGAAATTCTTGTGATAATACAATACTGTGAATGTGTTCAGGTACAGTACTGTAGCTTATATTAATCTCATGTTCAGTGACCAAATTATCTTTGTATTTTCCAGTGTCTGTTACTGTTAATGAAAATGTAAGAAACCACTACATTTGTCAGCATTGCTTGCATATTGTTGTTCAGTGTAACCCAGGTAAAGAGACCAGACTCACCATTACCCAGCTGTGTCTCCATGAAGAGTGATGCGTCTATGAATGTTCCTCTTAGATTAAAAGATGGACAGCCCTCACCTGAACACAGGTAATAATGCCTGAACTCTGTTTTTAGGAGTATACCAATTGAGGAAAAGTGCAAAGCTTGTCTGTGCAGTAGATTTCCAGTATTCTCCCATGAAACCACTTTCAGGACGTAACCTTTCATCACTTGTGAGGTACTTTAAACACATTACAGTTAAGTGTTCTGTCAGAAAATATAATAATCATCCTGTCAAGGCAATTATTTGAATGCAAGTAAGCAGGAAAACACAAGGGAAAAGGGGAAACCTCATTCCAGGCCATGACAAAAAAAGAAATTTAAATACATTCTCTTCTGAAACGTCACATTTTAGGACAAACAGCATATGAGATTTTTAGCACATTAAATGAAAATTCTGTAATTATCTAACATGGGTGCAAAAATATTTTAGTCACAGGAGCTGAGAGTAAAGAGAAGGATTTTAATGAAAGTATAAAGTGTTTGGTCAGTATATTTTCCAATTTGAACCATTTGTTTATGTTCTGCAATGTCTGTTTATGTTAATGAACATGGACTCGAGAAATACAGTTGTGGATATACAAAATGTAGAAACTATTTAGAGCCAGAGGAGGTGAGCAATAAGAACAAGAATTTACTAAAAGTGCAACATAATGAATGTTACAGTCCCAGTACAGTAGCTTATATTAAATATACAAAATGTAGAAACTAATTCATAGATTAGTTTTCAATAGAAAATTAATGGAATGTACTGAGATAATACAATTTTCTGAATATCTTCAGTCACTGTACAGAAGATTATATTAATTTCATGTTCAGTGGCCAAATCATGTTTGTTTTCCAGTGTCTGTTATTGTTAATGAAAATGCAAGAAATAACTAAATTTGTTGACATTTTTTGCACATTGTTGTTCAGTGTAACCCCAGTAAGGAGACCAGACTCACCATTACCCAGCTATGCCTCCATGAAGAGTGATGCATCTATCGATGTTCAAAGTCAAAGTCAAAGAAGCTTTATTGTCACTTGAACCATATATAGCAGATGCAGTACACAGTGAAGTGAGACAACGTTCCTCCTAGTCCAGAGGTGCTACACATAACACAGACAAAGTACAGTGACGCAGACAAACATAGAGCTAAACATAGAGATAAAAAAATTAAACTATAATTTAAAAATTAAAATTAAACTAAAAAAATTAAACTTTACTTAAAGGCTTGATCACACTACAAGACTTGCTTTGCTTTGCTGTTCAGACTACATGACTTCACTGTATGTGTTTTTGTCCTTGTGGTGTTCACACTACGCCACGCTTCGTAAATGATCCACAAGAGGGTGTCGCACACCACACCATCTGACAACAACTCTTGTCACTCAACGCCGTCCCAAAACCATGTTTTGTCACGAAAACACACGCGACAGGTGGATCCGGAAATGACGCGAGACTTTCGGTAGAGGTTTGTTTTGAAAATGGACGTTGGCAGGAGTCTCGCTCTAGATAAATGTTAATTTATTAAAATAAATGTTGTGTCCACACTATTTTTGAAGCCATGTTGCTGCTGCTTTTCTTCCGGTAACCTCAACTCTGTAGACTTGCTCTCTTATTGGCTGGAGGTCATAGCTACAATTGACACCATGTGATGTCGAGTCGGCCGACCGTCCCAGATATTTAACATGCCAGATATCTGGATTTTGTCTGCAAGGTGTCAGCGATGCATCAGCGAGCCTCTTTGATGCGGTGTTGAGTAGTTCACACATTTGCAGATCGGGCTTAAATCGGGCTTAAATTGGGCTTAAAATCCTGTAGTGTGAACTAGTCTTTAATCTCAGCTCTTTAACTGTATAAAAGACACCTGTCCACAGAAGGAAGCAATCAATCAGATTCCAAACTCTCCATCATGGCCAAGACCAAAGAGCTGTCCATGGATATCAGGGACAAGATTGTAGACCTACACAAGGCTGGAATGAGCTACAAGACCATCGCCAAGCAGCTTGGTGAGAAGGTGACAACAGTTGGTGCGATTATTCCCAAATGGAAGAAACACAAAAGGACTGTCAATCGGGTGAGGACTTCCTCGGTCTGGGGCTCCATGCAAGATCTCACCTCATGGAGTTTCAATGATCATGAGACCGGCGAGGAATCAGCCCAGAATTACACTGGAGGATTTTGTCAATGATCTCAGCTGGGACCATAGTCACCAAGAAAACAATTGGTAACACACTACACCATGAAAGACTGAAATCCAGTAGCGCCCACAAAGTCCTCCTGCTAAAGAAACCACATGTACAGGCTCATCTGAAGTTTGCCAGTGAACATCTGAATGAGTCAGTGGAGAACTGGGTGAAAGTGTTGTGGTCAAATGAGACCAAAATCCAGCTCTTTGGCATCAACTCAACTCACCATGTTTGGAGGAGGAGGAATGCTGCCTATGACTCCAAGAAGACCATACCCACTGTCAAACATGGAGGAGGAAACGTTATGCTTTGGGGGTGTTTTTCTGCTAAGGGGACAGGACAACTGCACCTCATCAAAGGGTCGATGGACGGGGCCATGTACCGTCAAATCTTGAGTGAGAACCTCCTTCCCTCAGCCAGGGCATTGAAAATGAGTCGTAGATGGATATTGCAGCCTGACAATGACCCAAAACATACGGCCAAGGCAACAAAGGAGTGGTTCAAAAAGAAGCACATTAAGGTCCTGTAGTGGCCTAGCCAGTCTCCAGACCTTAATCCCATAGAAAATCTGTGGAAGGAGCTGAAGGGTCAGCCACAAAACCTTAATGACTTGGAGAGGATCTCCAAAGAAGAGTGGGCCCAAATTCCTTGAGATGTGAGATGTGTGCAAACCTGGTGGCCAACTACAAGAAATATCTGACGTCTGTGATTGCCATCAAGGGTTTGGCACCAAGTACTAACTCATGTTTTGCAACTCATGTTATACACAATATATACACAATATACACGTTATACACAATATATATATATATATATATATATATATATATATATATATATATATACACACACACACTAAACAAAGTGGTATATACACATATATACACATAAATGCAGACATGAACATGAAGGGATGTATGTGTATATGGCATATATTGAGGTGATCCAGTGTTCACCTCAAAAAAAATCATTAAAGTATCAGGGGGCTCTTCATTTTTAAATGCAAGAGGAGGATCCACAGATGCATCACTCTTCATGGAGACATAACTGTTGTGCAAGTGATGAAAAGCAGAGAGAGTCCCGGTATCTGTTTCAGGTTCTAGGTGTTTCCTGGTTCAGACTCCGAATGGCCTGCAGGAAGAAGCTCCTCCTCATTCTCTCTGTGTTTGCCTTCATGGAGCGGAAGCGCTTCCCTGAATGCAACAGAAAAAAGAGTCCATCGTTGGGATGGCTGAGGTCCTTCACAATCTTCCTGGCCCTGATCCGGCACCGCTTGCTGTAGATGTCCTGTAGGTCAGGGAGCTTGGTGTGGATGGTACGTTCAGCTGAAATGTATTTTTTTAAAAATCTATGCAATTATGTCATGTAAATGTCAATTGGCCTACAAAAATGACCACCACAAACTACAATTCCCAGCATACATTCTCACTGTCATGTCCCCATTCATCAAATAACTGATTAGACACACCTGGTTTTAATTTTATATTTTGTGTCATTAGTCTAAGGATATAGTAAAGATACCTGAGTGTCACTAGAATATTATTAATGCCACTCATCTTAGGATAAATTCAACTGTTGTCTTTTTCATCTGTATTGGATTAATTATGGGAAGTATTTGCTTTCAGATGCAAGATGTCCAGCTTTGATTAATATTCTTTATCGACACACAGTTTGGTAGTTGAGAGTCTCTTTATTTAAATCAGACTTAAGCAATAACAAATGAGCAAGAGCATAGTTACACTGCATATTAGCATGGATGTGATTCAGTTGTCGGTAATCACCACATTACTAAAATGAAAAACTGCTTTTATACAACAGTTCTGTGAAAAGAAAATTAATGTTGAGAAACTGAATTTTCAGACACAATATGGCCAAATGTATTGTTTATTTTTGCTCTGTTAGTGGAACTAGATCCCAAAGATGCTGCATTCACATTATAGCACTGGTACTTACAATTGGTTTTTACTTTTTAATTTTTTTCAACTTATTTCAAGTCACATCACGTCACAGTGTAGTTCAAAAGTGATATTAGTGAAAAACATTGTTTGCCATGTCTGCTGATGATGTTTCTACTATATGTTAATATAGTAACTTTTTTAGTGTAATCAACTACTAGAGTTGGAATGTGATGAAACGGAACTCTGCTGATGCAATCAAATTATTGGACTGTAAATAAATATTGTATAGTTTTGTATAGATTTGTATAAATATTGTATAGTATTGTAAGTGCAATAATACACAAAATTTCAGTGGAGCCTTTTCAGAAACATTGACATCACATTAAAATATACTGAATATAATTGAAATGATTAAGTATTCCCAATTATAACATTACACTAAAACAAATAAGATAATTGAATCTTCTAAACATTTTCACTACATGCAAGATGAAAATAGTCTTGTTCTATTAGCAGATTATTTTGGAGAATTATCTACCAATAGAATTAAAACTTAAAAAATTTCAACTTGAAATAATAATTTAAACACAGACTGAGTGATATTACATTTGATTCATAAGTATCTAATAAGGAGAAATATTAAATAAATATTCCGACGGAACATTGCCAATCTGGTCACCTATCCCTGCTGCTACTTCCAAAGTATAGCCTGTCATAAAACATGTTAAATCATCAGTGAGAACTGTGAAAGTTTGGCTAGACACCTCATTACAACACCTTTTCCAACACACAGACTGAAAGTTGTTTGTTGCTTCCACCACACAAGACTCCAATACAGACATTGAGATCTACACTAAAACTGTTTTTCACTATATCAACAGATGTTTTGACTGAGTCACTGCTCATTAGACAGTTAAACATATCTCAATCAAAAGCCTTGGATGAATAAAGAATTCTGTTTTCCACTGAATGTACAAGATGTTTCTTTCAGGTCTGGATACTGTGAAGCATGCAGTGTACCCAGGACCAGTCTAAAGCAAGCAATCCAGGATGTCAACACTCTGATAGAGGACAATTTTACAGCTCTGACCCTCAGTGCACAAGGTAAGGCATCCAGGTTCTCACAGACTAATCCAGCCAACAATATTTCCTCAACCAGTGAGAGTTCCTTCTTGGAGTAGTTAAATACATTTAATGATTGCTTTGTCAAAAAAAAAAATAGCATCTACCAAATCTGAGCTTTCACTTGGTGACCCCAGTTCTCTTCCTCCACCAGAGATGTGTTAGCAGGGTGGAAATACACATTGTTGCTGGCCACAATGGCATCTGAGCACATGTGGAGCAGTTAGTGTTTACAGATATATTCCACTCAAAACTTCCATCTAGTGCCATGTACCCCCATCATCACCAAGTACTTTGAAAGACTGGTCTTCTCTTCATCTGAAATTGTGGCTTCAGCCATCACTGGTTCCCAATAATATGCTTCTCATCATTAGAGGTAAGAGCAATCTATTACCTCCATTCTTCACTCTGCCCTGAGACATTTAGAAAATGAGAAGCTCTCTGAGAAGTGTCTCACTGTGTCGTACATATCTCACTTAATCACAAAATCCTTAATTCACCCCTGTGTGTGAGACTCATTCCAGGAACGTACATATTCTCCTAAACCTTAAACTTCACTATGTGCCTTTCTGTACAGTCTGTGTCCCAACCCTATACTGGGTCGTAACATGGCACACTAATACCCAGACATAGTGCAAAATTAATAAGTAGGATAGAAATTTTTGAGTACAATAGTAAGAGCTAAACTTTTACCCTAATCAAAACATTTTGACTATAAATCCTGCTTCTGAAGAACTATTACAGGCCTTCATTTGTATATTGAACAATAACTGGTTATTATTTTTTCTGATTTAAAAAAACCTACAGAGTTAAGGAAATATTACCTCTGTCCAGGTGAGGGCTGTCCATCTTTTAATATAAGAGGAACATCCATAGACAAATCACTCTTCATGGAGACACAGCTGGGTAATGGTGAGTCTGCTCTCTTTACCAGGGTTACACTGAACAACAATATGCGCACAATGTTGACAAATTTAGTTATTTCTTACATTTTCTGTAACACTAACAGACAATGGATATATGGTTTATATAGTTTGTATATCGACTGTAATTGCTTTAATGCACAAATAATTATTAAAGCACAATATTTTATCAGGTCACTGGAAACTAGTTCCCCCAAACAAATGCACAATATATACAATATCTACTGCCTGTCTAAAAGCAGTAACTAAAACAGATTTGCTTGGTGCTTGTGTGTGGACAAATCACTATTAATTTTAAAAAACTGACTTCAAGCTTTGAGAGTTACTCTTAGTTTTCACTGCAGGATGGACATTTGTGTTAAAAAAATATATTTTGTGTATGGGTAAGAAATGTTGCACTTCTGCACAAAACTGAATAATGCACATGACTTGACTCGACAGAGTTTAGGAAAAATCATTATTACCTGTTACCAGGTGGGGGCTCTTCATTTTTAAATGCAAGAGGAGGATCCACAGATGCATCACTCTTCATGGAGACATAACTGTGTAATGGTGAGTCTGGTCTCTTTACCTGGGTTACACTGAACAACAATATGAACATAAAATTTAAAAACAGCAAAATCTGAGTATTTGTCAACAATGATCAACTGTAACTGTCACTGCCCACAGGTGATTTTTAATGTAATAAGCTCTGTAATTCACCCTGAACTAACTCGTCCTGCCATGAATTCCCAAGATTATTGTGAAAAATTTCTGAAATATTTTGTTGACAAAATTGCATCAGTGAGACAGAGCCTTATAGGACAGGTCCCTGAGAGCACTGAGGCTCCTCTGTGCTCAGTTGTTTTTGAATATTTCGATATGGTTTCTCTCTCCACTCTTTCTGACATCGTTTCATCCTTAAGGCAGACATCATCTCCTCTAGATGTAGTACTGACCAGACTACTACAAGAGTTCTTTTTTTTTTTTGCATGGTCCCTTGCCCTGTAACCTTTTTTAATAATAGTCATAGGTTGGGTTATGTGCCAGATGTTTTAGTTAATTTCAGACCTATTTCACACTTACCGTTCCTCTCTAAAATATTAGAGAAGCTTGCATTTTATCAATTACGACAATATTTAAATGAAAATTCAATTCTGGAGAAATTTCAATCCGGTTTCAGAACATGACACAGCACTGAGTCTGCCCTATTTAAGATTCACAATAATATAATGCTAGCAAGAGAACACCTCACAGCAGCCTTTGACACCAGAGACCACAAGACTCTAATCTCTCGGGTTAAAAACCTGGTTGGATTCTGGGGTACAGTGCTTGATTGGTTCACATCTTACATGTCAAACATACGTTTTTCTGTGAGATGGGGTGACACATCTTCGAGCGTCCCACAAATATATGGTGTACCACAGGGATCGATAAATTCAGTTATTTCTTACATTTTCAGTAACACTTACAGACACTGGAAAACAAAGACATGGTTTAGCCATTTAGCATGGGATTAATATAAAATAATGTTGAGACTTTACATATTCTGTATATTCACTGTAATTGCTTACAGCACAAATAACAATTAAAGCCCAATATTGTATCAGGTCAGTGCACAGAAATTAGTTCCCCCAGTAGTTCTGCCTGTCTAAAAGCAGTAATTAAAACACCAGTTTTCATGACTGATGCTATGGGAAAACTTTGTCAAGGAAGTGTGTCTGAAACTCTGTGTGCACACCAAATCACGCTCGGATAGGACACGTGATGGAGGAATACACGTTCCACGTTGTTCACCGTCTGTGTGCCTGTGCCTCGTGGTTCAGGTCCCACGTCTGCCGAGGCAGCACAGCGGCTTAGATCATGGGGTTCACAGATGGAGTTAGCAGAAGTGGAACAGGAAGCAGACAGATCACGCTCCATGCTACGTCATGCAGACGGCCCAAGCCATAGGCCATTCAATGGCTGCGCTGGTTGCCACAGAGAGGCACATGTGGCTTAATCTTACAGGTATAAAGGACAAAGATAAGTCCTTTCTGTTAGATGCCCTGATTTCACCTCCAGGCCTGTTCGGCAATGCAGTCAGCACTGTCATCGACCGGCAGCAGGAGGTGAAGTGCCAATCGGAAAAAGGCTAGTGTGGCAGCCTGTGCCCCCCTACCAAAATCTAGAGAGGCCTGCCAATGGGCTCAGGGCCGGGCCTATCAGGCGAGACCTGGCCTGAGAATGGTCATCTCGGCCCAAGGGCTAGGGTTCCTGGGAGCACCCACCTTAGTGGGGCTTTCCCTGCACTCTACCCCACCGCCTCTGGTGTTTTGGGTCCCACTCTAGGGGCATGTCCCCGTCATAGGACTGTTTAGATGGACACCTCATTTTCCCGGCTGGGGTACGGTCTTGAATGTCCATCCCGCCCAGGGTCTTTGGGAAGGCCCTCAACTCTTGTGGCACATAAATTGCATAGAGATGAGGGCTGTATTTCTAGCACTGAAACATTATCACCCACACCTCAGGGGCTTCCATGTGCTGGTGCGCACAGACAGAACCACAGTGGTTGCTCATATCAACCATCAGGGTGGTCTGCGTTTGCACCCTCTGTTCAAGTTGGCGCAGCAGATCCTGCTCAAGGCAGAGATGAGACTTCTTTCACTGAGAGCGATTTTCATTCCAGGGCACAAAAAATCGGGAGGCAGACTTCCTGCCAAGACAGGTGCTGAGGCCTGGGGAGTGGTGGCTCCAGGTGGTGGAGACCATCTGGCAGGTTTATGGCCGAGTGGAAGTCGATCTGCTTGCCTACATGGAGTTAACACACTGTCCGCTGTAGTACTCCCTCTCTGATCCATCCCCTCTAGGCCTGGATGCTCTGGTACAGACCTGGCAGAGGCTGTGTCTGTACGACTGCTCCCAGAAGTCCTAGCCAGAGTGTGCCATTACAGGGTCCACCTTCTTCTAGTGGCTCCTCACTGGCCCGCTCAAGTTTGGTTTGTGGATCTTGTCTCTCCCCTAAACTGCGGTCCTTGGGAGATTCCCGTCAGGAAAGATATCCTCTCTCAGGCTTGAGGGGTGATTTTCCCTCCCCGCCCAGAGATGTGTAAGCTCCGGGTCTGGTACCTGAGAGGGGCCAGTTCATAGAGGCATGCCTGTAATCAGAGGTTAAGACTCTGCTGAATGCTAGGACTCCCACCACTAGGAAGCTGTATGCTCTAAAGTGGAGGCATTTTAGTCTCTGGTGCACTGTGAGCAGGACCCGGTGCACTGCCTGATTAGTACAATGCTGGGATTCCTACAGTCTCACAGCTGAGGCCTTCCTGCAGACCATGCCTCCCTTCCTGGGACCTCTCAGTGGTCCTGAACACGTTGTTGGAAACCCCCATGGAGTCACAAGTTTCTGACCACTAAGATGGCTAAGATGCTTTTAGCCTTGGCCTGCCTTAGACAGGGTAGGGGATCTGCAGGCTCTATTAGTTGCTCCCACCTGCCTGGAGTTCACCTCTGGCATTTCTAAGGCTATCTTGCATCCCAGGGCTTGATATGTCCTGAAGGTGTGCAGAATGGCTAGTCGTCCGGTCATTCTGCAGGCCTTCTGTCTTCCACCCCGTGACTCGGCAGAACAGGAGAGGCTGCACTTGCTCTGCCCAGCCAGAGCCCTTAAGACTTATGTCCACTGCTCCAGCTCATGCCGCAAGTTCCCCTCCTTGTTCCTCTGCTTTGGGAACCAGAACAAGGGTAATCCGGTCTCCAAGCAGCGCTTGGCACATTGGGTGGTAGAGGCCATTACCCAGGCCTATGATGCGTGTGGTATTGCTTCGCCTCTAGGGGTCAGGACTCACTCCACTGGCTGGTCCTCTCCGCACACCTTTATCAGGTTTTATAACCTGGACCTGGACACCACTCCTGCATCTCAGGTCCTTCAGGGCTAATGGGTGTCCTGTTCCTGGTCCGCTTGTGCTTTCTCGTGGCCCCTGGGACAGACTTCAACAGTTGTGTGGCAGCATGGTATTGACTTTCCCATAGTCATGACACAGCACTTCCTTCAGACAAAAGGCAACCTGAATGGATGTGAGGTAGATGCCCTTATATGGACATGCTGGCACATATTCCTCCGTCACATGTCCTATTTGAGCCAATGAATTGGTGTGTGTGCAAACTGGCGACACAGCTGTGTAATGGAAAACACATCTGAAACAACAATTGTGCTTGTCATGTGTGTGTAGATCATGGAAACCTGATGGCTAGACACACAACGTTTATTAGAAACATACACTATGTTAAGAAATGCTAAACTCCTGCACAACACTGGATAACGCACGTTTTATGACATGACTTGCATTATGAAGTGAGAAACGTTTTGGCTTATTGGCTGTTTTGCAATGTTTTCTCATAGGGCATGAAGTACTGATAAATATTTTAATAAATGTGAGATATAGCTAGAACACAAGATAAAATAGAACAATTTAAAACATATTACCTGTGTTCAGGTGAGGGTTCTCCATCTTTGAATTTAAGAGGAACATCCATAAATGCATCACTCTTCATGGAGACACAGCTGGGTAATGGTGAGTCTGGTCTCTTTACCTGGGTAAACTGAACAACAATATACACACAATTTCTACAAATTTGATTTGAATTCCTGTTATTTCTGCTCACCTCATCTGACTCTAAACAGTTTCCACATTTTTATATACATTGTAGTTGCTTATAGCACACTTAAAGCAGAAAATTGTATCCCCAAGTCGGTGTGTGTTAGTGTATCTTCTGTTTTATGTGGTTAATCTGAATGTCTGGACTCCGGTTTAAAGTAAGATCCCAAGTAACAGCATTAAAGCCTTTTCCAAAGTCAGATGACACAAATGGTAGGGTCTTCCAGCAAAGCTGGCCACCATTATTTTCCAGCACTGCCTTAACCCTTTTGAGCATGGTGTTCACCAGAGCTTCACAGGTTGCCACTGGGGTCCTCTTCCACTCCTCCATGATGACATCACAGAGTTGGTGGATGTTAGAGACCTTGCGCTCCCCCACATTCCGTTTGAGGATGCCCCACAGATGCTTAATAGGGTTTAGGTCTGGAGACATGCTTGGCTAGTCCATCACCAAGGCAGTGGTCATCTTGGAGGTGTGTTTGGGGTAGTTATCATATTGGAATACTGCTCTGCGGCCCAGTCTCTGAAGGGAGGGGATCATGCTCTGCTTTAATATGTCACAGTACATGTTGGCATTCTTGGTTACCTCAATGAACTGTAGCTCCCCAGTGCCGGCAGCAATCATGCAGGCCCAGACCATGACACTCCCACCACTATGCTCGACTGTAAGCAAGACACACTTGTCTTTGTACTCCTCACCCTGTTGCCGCCACACACGCTTGACACCATCTGAACCAAATAAGTTTATCTTGGTCTCATCAGACCACAGGACATGGATCCAGTAATCCATGTCCTTAGTCTGCTTGGCTTCAGCAAACTGTATGCGGGCTTTCTTGTGCATCATCTTTAGTAGAGGCTTCCTTCTGGGACGACAGCTATGCAGACCAATTTGATGCAGTGTGCGGTGTATGGTCTGAGCACTGACAGGCTGACCCCCCACCCTTTCAACCTTTGCAGCAATGCTGGCAGTACTCATACGTCTATTTCCCAAAGACAACCTCCGGATATGACGCTGAGCACGTGCACTCAACTTCTTTGGTGGACCATGGTGAGGCCTGTTCTGAGTGAAACCTGTCCTGTAAAACTGCTGTATGGTCTTGCCCACCGTGCTTCAGCTCAGTTTCAGGGTCTTGGCAATCTTCTTATAGCCTAGACCATCTTTATGTAGAGCAACAATTCTTTTCTTCAGACCCTCAGAGAGTTCTTTGCCATGAGATGCCATGTTGAACTTCCAGTGACCAGTATGAGAGAGTGTGAGAGCGATAACACCAAATTTAACACACCTGCTTCCCATTCACACCTGAGACCTTGAAACACTAACGAGTCACATGACACTGGGGAGGGTAAATGGCTACACTTAGGGGTGTACTCACTTTTGTTGCCAACAGTTTAGACATTAATGGCTGTGTGTTGAGTTATTTTGAGGGGGCAGCAAATTTACATTGTAATACAGGCTGTTGTCAGAGGTTGAGAGGGAAGAATCTGGGGACTCAGGTTGCTGTGCTCACACAGACCGAGGCTTTATTTAACATAAAGCAAGGAAGCAAACTGAAAAACGTATTAACGCTTAGAAACTAGCAACTGCAGGAGAAACTAAGGATAGCAAGTCATAGAGCATAATCACGAACGTGCAAACTCAAAACAGTCTTCAATACTTGCCACCGTCTCTGACGAATATGGCCTTTAAATAGTCTATGGGCAATTGTCAGCAGGTGCACCGGCGGCGCTCAGGTGATTGGTGCGTGGTGACGTCACAGAGTCCTGCAGATCTGTGACAGCTGTACACTCACTACTTTACATTGCAGCAGAGTGTCATTTCTTCATTGTTGTCACATGAAAAGATATAATAAAATATTTACAAAAACAAGAGGGGTGCACTCACTTTTGTGAGATACTGTATATTTTTGCAGCTTTTAACCCATTTTCTTTTAATAAATTTCATTTATACTCCTGAGAAATCCTGTTTTTGTCAATTACACGTAATTTCCACTGAGTGAGCTTTGCCTTTGACAGGGTTTTGTGGGTGTCAGTTCAAATCTACCTGGATCAGCACTTGCCTGGCAATTTATGGATGACTCTTTAACAAATGAATTTGAGTATGAAGGAAATTAGCATTTCTGAAACTTACAAATCCAGTAGAAAATCCTAGTTTGGTTTGACTTATGCAAACATTTCTACACATGAAAAAATATTGATAAATAAAGTGTTCTGATGCAGTCAGAAAGGCTTTGCAGCAGGTTTTTAAGTCTGCACAGAGCATCTCTGAAAGCAGTTTTCCAACAGTTGAGAACATCTATATCAACAGATGCAGAAATAGGACTGCCTGTATTATAAAGGTCCACCTCTCCACCCTGCACATAGTCTGTTTACCTACCTCCCCTCAGAAAGAAAGCTGTGCAGCATTAGGGCCAGAACAAAAACAACTTCCTTCCTTCTCAACTCTTTTCACGTGTAATAATACCCTTACACTGTGAATTCTGTTGTGCATACACCACAGACTTTTATGTGCAATAACTGCTACACCAGACCGTAATGTGCAATAACAAAGGGAATATACACTTTTATTATTCACTCATTGTACAGTTTACTGTTTCACATTGTATTGATTGTTCTTCATTGTTACTCTTGTCTAGTCATTCTAAGTTAGACTTTTACAGTTATATATTTATAGTTTTTTCTAAGTTGTACATTTTTGGCTGCAATCACTGGGACCTCAGTATTTAGTTTTATTTCTTGTCATGTACCACATGGTCTGGAATGACAATAAACCTTCTGTGATCCTTGAACCTTGAAATGAGGCCAAGTGACTGCATTATTTATGCAGTCTTTAGCTTTATTGTGATGTGAGAGAGAGTATGGAGGACTGTGATAAACACTAGACTAAACTTGGATATAACAGAATCACTCACCTGAAATCAAATTGATAACAGACAAAACCAGACCTAAGCATCTCGTTTAGAGACAATCAAAAGTAATGTACATAACTTCTGATGTCAGCTCTTTTTCTGGCATGTTGGTGATGTGTGTCTGCTAACTTAATTCAACATAATACTACAGGTCTGGGTTGTGATGTTTTAACTCTCCACCTAAAGCTTCAATATGCATTTGGAGCTGTTCTTATGTTGTGCTGCTACATGATTGGCTGATTGGATAAGTGAGATAATGAGCAGGTATACAGGTGTTACTAATTATTATTAAATTATTCATTTATTAGTCCCTGAATAAATTATGTTTCTTGTTTCTTAAACAATGATCATATAATAACCTTTTTTTTAAAAAAAAATACAGTTGTATTGTCCTGTACAGTTTAGTGCTAAAGATGGTAATTCAAATGTTAATGTAAAGATGTTAATTAGCTGATTAGTTTCATTAATTATCAGGAAAACACTGAACTGTGTAGGACAGGAGGTTTTCCAGGATCAGGTCTGGGAATTTGGGAACTAGCGATAGGGGGCTCACAGGTGAAGGATACATGGGTGTTTTAGTTGTTGTTATCGTACTGAGTGGACTTTAGCGTGCAGTAAAAATTCTCCATTTTTAATAAAACACATTTCACATTTGTAAATGTTAAAGGTTTCATTCATTTTCATTCATGAATTCATTTTTATTTTTATTAATTACAGCCTATTAAAGTCTTATTATTTTGATGATTTCATATTTCTACTGTCCTTGCAAAAATATAAGCAATTCTTTATGTTACCTAGACACACACAGACTATAAACACATACTTCTTTTTTGTGTGTTTATTAGAGAGGTCACTCACCTTCAGTCAGCAGTCGTTGTTTTGTGGAATGTTTTTATTTAGCTTTTTAACATAGCATTGTGGTTTCTTTCATAATTGGAAAAATCCTCAGGGGAGGAACAGCAGCACATCTCGCAGAATATCACTGCATTTGTTGCGGTCAAAGGTCTAATCAGGCGGTGTCCACTTTACTCTAGATCCAGGCCAGCTGCGAACTGCCGTTAAACCAGTCATTCTTCTTTAAAGAACTACTAATGAGCCGCATGTAAATTTTATGTGCACGGCTTTTAGACACTTAGCAGTAATAGCTTCTGAACAAACAAAGCAACATAACTTTTACACAAACTGATCATTTTAAATAAATAAGTTACAACAAAACAACACTTAATATTTATAAATATACAGGCTAAACCTTTTTAAATAATATTGTACATTAAAAATGGCGAAAAACTATGAGGTTTAAAGAGCAACGCTATGAAATATTAAGACGTGTATGACTGTAGAAGTAATTTATTTTGTAACATTATTGATGTTACTAATCGATTTCGAGTTGTCACAATAAATAAGATGTAAGAATGCCAAAAGCCAAACCCCCCCATCCCCCCGCCCCACACTAGTTGGTATCTTGCAACTGTCTCCTCGCAGCATGTTGCATGAACCATGTGACTGTGGGAGCAGATCACAGCTAGCTTTAAAGAGGAAGAGAAAAGCTGTTCAGTACACTATTTTGCATCGCTGGACACAGTGGGAGAGTAAAATATACTCAGTAGAAATGTACTCAGGAGGAGTTAGGATAATATGGTGTAATCTAGCTAACAACATTCCACACATATTGTAGCTAGCTAGCTAATTCACTGCAGTATAACCATAACAATCAATACAGCAAATTAGCAATAAACAACGATAAACAGAGATAAACAGATATAACAAAAACAGTTTCTTCATTCAGTTTACTTTGTTTTTTAATTGAATTAGATAAAATATGGGAAATCATACCGATTCACACTTCGACCCCAAAATGTCTAAACCAGATCTACACCCATGAATAATCTACTCTATACTTACAGTACAGATGATTGACTTTTCTACAGAATTTTAAAGCAATTGCAATTATAAGCCACTGGATCAGTCAGTATAATTGTTTCAGGTGGTTAATTTACTGTATTATAAAATGGACATTTCAAATTGGTAGATGATCAAACCCACTTATATCAGTTCAGAGCTGAATAAAATTGTATTAATTAAATTTTTTAATTGTATAATTTTTTATTTTTTTCTAGAAGGTTAACACATTTCAATTTCAAGTTTAAAGGAACCCAAAGGAAACCCACATGAGCATGTGAAACTCTTAAACCAAGCACAGGATCAAACCCAGAAACCTGGTGCTGTAAAGTACCAATGCTACCCACTGCAACACTGTGAATCCTCTATTAGAGCAAAATAGATCACCATTAGAAGTGAGCATTTTATATTAGATTAATCTTGTCTTAACTTAATTCAGTTAATAGATCTTTTAAATTTAATGTCAAAAGAATAACTTTTTTCAGCATATTGTAGCTCATGGCGATCAGCTGAGTGGGTTTAATCATTTACTAATTTAAAATGTCCATTTTATAATGCTTTAAAATAGCATCCTGGCTCTGTTGAAACTGACAGATTTTTATGATTTAGAAATTCTACAGTACATTTTATTCTATAGAACAGCTCACTGTAACCCTAACCCTAAACTACATGGGGTTTGAGCATCTACCAATTAAAAATGTATATTTTATAATGAATTAAAAATAACCTGTTGGATTTGAAGAGTTAGAGCAGAGTAGTGTTAATATTTTGTACTTTGTAAATAAATAAATAAATAAATAAATAAACAAACAACTAAATAAATAAATAACTTACAGAAAGTTCTTGGACATCCACCCACTGTACTCAGTATATTACACTCACATTGTTCAGTACACCTGCTTATATTCAGCTAATCAGATGGCAGCAGCACAATGTGTAAAATCATACAGATGCAGGTCAAGAGCTTGAGTTATTGTTTACATCAAACATCAGAATGAAGAAAAAGTCTGATTTTTGCAGATGAGCTGCTTGGAGTTTTATGTGTTACACACAGTTATGTGTGTGGAAACTCCTTGTTGATGAGGGAGATCAGGGGAAAACAGCCAGAGTGGTTCAGGTGAAAATTCTTCACATACTAAAAGTAAAGAAAAACAAAAATTTGTAACTCACTGAATATGAACCAGATTAAAATTAGTTGCTGTTTATAGAAATAGGACCAGGTTACTGAAACTTTTTCTTCAGTAAATAAAAAGTGTCAAACAAGTCTAGATATTTGGATATTTTAAGTTTTGATTTTCTGAAATAAATGTAAATCACCTCAGGTTCTGTAGCTTAAGACTGAAGAGCTGATTCTTTTGAGTCTCTGAGTTTATTCCCAGACAGATCCAGGTTTCTCAGGTGTAAGGGGTTTGATAACTGAGCTGAAGTCAGAGCAGCATAGCCTTCACCTGAGATTTCACAACCACGCAACCTGCAGAGAGACAATGACACACTCTTCACGCTCTCAGTTTATATCATTTGAATGGATTACTGTACTTTTATATCTGGAATATACTGTGGAGTTTATGTGTGTGTGTGTGTGTGTGTGTGAGTGTGTCACTACATGTAAATGAGTTGTGTCAGGAACACACGTGAAAAATTACCATGATCAACATAAACACACGAATACAAAGAAAATCAGACTTTCTGTCAGAAATGTTCAGTTCAGTTTGGCTTACACAAACATTTGCACATAGCTTTACTGAAGATTCATAATTGGGGTTCTGTGTGTGTGTATGTTTGTGTATTCTGTTTTGAATCAATCTCCATTGTTAAAAGTGCTATACAAATGAATGGAATTGTTAGATTCAATTTAATCAAATTTACAAGAACAATCAGGTCTGAGTTTCAGAGTTAAGATCATGTTAACTGGGAGAGAGAGTGTTCAAAGTGATGCTCACTCTACCTTTAAACTATGATGTTTGTGCTCTGATGCTTTTGGGAAACTCGGTCCTGACCTGTTTATACTACTACACACACTGAATAGATAAATACTGTGATCAGATCAGGAAGAACTTCAGTGTGGACTGAAATGAAATGCTTTTCCTCCTCAGGATATTTGATGCTGAACCTAAAACCTCTGCAGGTCACATGACTCCCAGAGAGATGATCTTACCTCAGTGTCTCCAGTTTACAGTAAGAATTCTCCAGTAGATCAGAAAGACACATTACTCCTGAGTCTCTGAGTTTATTCCAAGACAGATCCAGTTCTCTCAGGTGTGAGGGGTTTGATATCAGAGCTGAAGTCAGAGCAGCACAGACTTCACCTGAGATTTCACAACTATACAACCTGCAGAGAGACAATGACACACTCTTCACTCTCTCAGTTTATATCATTTGGATGGATTACTGCTCTTATATATGTGGAATATACTGTGGAGTTTATGTGTGTGTGTGTCACTACATGTAAATGAGTTGTGTCAGGAACGCACATGAAACATTACTGTGATCAACATAAACACACGAGAACAAAGAAAATCCGACTTTCTGTCAGAAATGTTTAGTTCAGTTTGGCAAACATAACATTTTACACAAACATTTAGACACAACTTTACTAAAAGATTCATAATTGGGGTCCTGTGTGTGTGTGTGTGTGTGTGATACATTCAATTTAATACAATTTACAATCAGGACTGAGTTTCGTAAAAAGCATTTCAGAGTTAAGATCATGTTAACTGGGAGAGAGAGTGTTCAAAGTGATGCTCGCTCTACCATTAAACTATGATGTTTGTTTGGTAATGCTTTTCCGAAACTTGGTCCTGATCTGTTTATACTACTAGACACCCTGAATACATAAATACTGTGATCAGATCAGGAAGAACTTCAGTGAAAACAGAATGAAATTTTCCTCCTCAGGATATTTGATGCTGAACCTAAAACCTCTGCTTCAGTCTCACTATTAGAGAATGTGTCTTACTGAGGATCAGGTCATGTGACTCTCAGAGAGATGATCTTACCTCAGTGTCTCCAGTTTACAGTGAGGATTCTTCAGTACAGCAGAGAGACACTTCACTCCTAAATCTCTGAGTTTATTCACAGACAGATCCAGTTCTCTCAGGTGTGAGGGGTTTGATCTCAGAGCTGAAGCCAGATCAATACAGCCTTCAACTGAGATTTTACAATTACACAACCTGCAGAGAGACAATGACACACTCTTCACTCTCAGTTCAGGACACAGATCAGTTCAGCAGGAACTTTTTCATTAAAGAGTCACTGCAGTCGTAAATCACAATTAAATACAAAATCTTATAAATGATATGAGAATAATCACCAAATAACAAATTAGATTTATTGTGTTTGTGTGTGCACATGTGTAATTCAAATTTAGTTATATTTACAAGAACAATCAGGGTTTAGGTTCCTAAAACATTTCAAAGTTAAGATCATGTTAACTGGTAGAGAGAGAGTGTTCAATGATGCTTGCTCTACCATTAAACCCGGTCCATATCTGTTTATACTACTAAACACACTGAATACAGAAATACTGTGATCAGATCAGGAAAAACATCAGTGAAAACGGAATAAAATTTTCCTCCTCGTGATATTTGATGCTGAGCCTAAAACCTCTGCTTCGATTGCACTATTAGAGAATGTTTCGTGTGACTCTCAGAGAGATGATCTTACCTCAATGTCTCCAGTTTACAGTGGGGATTCCTGTTCAGTTGTGGACAGGATCTATCTGACACTGTTTCTGTTTTTCTAGACTTTTCACTGTCTCTGACACATGAGACTGGAACTAGCATGCTTCTGCATTCTGAGCAACCACTGGATAAATACTTGGATCTATGAACTCAGTCTTCTTCAACTTGGATATCTGATCTTGATTTCCAGACTTTCTACTTGCATGGATTTAAAAACGAGAACAGACTGAATAGGGTTTGGGGATTAGGGCAGGGGGTTGAATAGTGTTGTTTATAAATATATAAATGTATTAGATTGAGTGTGGCCACTGCTGTGCATTTTTGATGACTACTTTGGTGTTGGCAGACCAGGAGAGATCATCGGATATGTGAACTACCAGGAATTTTAAGCTGTTGACCCTTTCCCTTTACTTTTGTTTTTATGGTGGTTGTTATCTAAGCATCACACTGCCAGTTTCTGGACCTCATTTCTGTAAGCTGATTTATCACCTCCTGAAATGAGTCTGATCACTTTGGTGTCAATCACAAATTTATTGATGGTCTTGGTGGGATGGGCAGAAGTAAAGTCATACTGTATGCATACAAAGAGCAGAGTAGTGGGCTCAGCATACTATCTTGTGGAGAGCCGATGCTGTGCATAATGGTAAAAAGTTGTGAGAACCAAGATTAACAGATTTTTGGCAGATTGTGACCTTTACATAGTTATAAAGAAGAGACAGGTCTAGTAAAGCCAGTGTGCTGAATAGGATATCTGAGATGATCATGTTAAAAGCTGAGCTGTAGTCTATGAAGAGCATTTTTAAATAAGTTCCCTGGAGTTCTATGTGGCTCAGTGCAGTGTGAAGGTCTATGGCCATGGCTTCTTCTGTGGGTCTGACTGTCTGCAAACTGATGTGGGTTAAAGGTAGGGGGCAGACTGAATTTCATGTGTTGTGAGACCAGTCTCTCAAAAGCGCTTCATGAATATTCGTGAAGGTGTAAATGGTCTGTAGTCATTAAGGCTATTGGTTTTTAGGAAAAAAGGATGGTAGCTGATTTCATACAGGGTGGGATGGTGGCTAGTGTCATAGAGAGGATGAAGAACTTTCAGAAGAACCTGTTGAGCTGGTCTAAATCATTGTGTGTTACTGTGAATCATGTTTGACATTTTAAACAGCAGTAACAAAAAAATGAATAGAGATTGTGTTATTTGTTTATAGTGTGTGAAAAGATCTGAAAAAGTTACATAATTGATTCAGAACAGAATTTCTCAAACCATGAAAAAGTATAAATGACAAAACTAACAACTCTACCATATTCCTGGACATTTTTCTGCCAGACTAAAATGATTTATTTTATTATCGAAAGATTTTACTTTTGAAAAATCTACATCAGAAAAATGACAAATTCTCGGAAAGAGAGAGTTCAAAGTCATGCTCACATTACCATTAAACAATAAGGTATTTCGATGCTTTCGGGAAACTCAGCCATGAATGGCTGATTACATAAATAGTGTGATCATATCAGTAGGAAAAAAGATTAAACATGCTCTGAAATGATTTTCCTCCTCAGGATATTTGATACTGAACCTAAAACCCCTGTTTCAGTCTCTCTATTAGAGAATGTGTCTTACTGAGGATCAGATCATGTGACTTTCAGAGAGATGATCTTACCTCAGTGTCTCCAGGTTACAGTGAGGATTCTTCAATACAGCAGAGAGACACTTCACTCCTGAGTCTCTGAGTTTATTCACAGACAGATCCAGTTCTCTCAGGTGTGAGGGGTTTGATCTCAGAGCTGAAGTCAGAGCATCACAGCCTTCATCTGAGATTTCACAACCAGACAACCTGCAGAGAGACAATGACACACTCTTCACTCTCTCAGTTCAGGACACAGATCAGTAAGAACTTATTCATCAAAGAGTTACAATAGTCTTTAATCTAATTAGTCTATAAACTTAGTATTTAATCATGATTTATATATGAAAGCCGTAAGTCAGTAAAATTTGTTTATTGTGCATAAGCGTGTGTGTGTCAGTCTTCAGTGGGACCAAATGTATTAATATTTTGAGGAATATATGACATATTTCAATATTTTTTATTTTTGTTTGGACATTTAGCTGGTTCCAGTGAAGATTTATTCTTTTTTTTTCTTTTTTTTTCTGTTTTTTTTTTTTTTTTTTTTACAGAAAATGCACTTTAAAGTTAATTTTGGTTTTATATTAAATTATGGTTTTATCTTAAAGTTTTAAAGCAGAGCAGACAAATCCAAAATATGATCCAAAATCAGAACAGGAAACAGGCAGAGGTCAGGAGATCGTAACCATGAGGGAGACAACCAATGACAGGACATGGGTGGAGACAAGACATGAATCAAAACAAAAACACAATCAGCAATATAAACCAAACAAGCACATGACAACACAGAAGTGCGGGCCATAGCACTGCGAGAGTCTTTATGAATGTTGAGTTCTTCATCACACAGTGCTCAGTGCAGGAGGAAAATCCCTGATAGTTTAATTCTAAGGGAGTTTTTCCTTGCCACAGTCGCCTCAGTCACCTCAGGCTTGCTCACTTGGGATAACATCTAGGACTGTCTGTCTGTTTGTCTGTTCATATGTTTGTTGTTTTCTTATGTGGTTCATGTAAAGCTGCTTTGAGACAATGCTCTTTGTTAAAAGCGCTATACAAATAAAATTGAATTGAATTGAATTGAATTGAATTACCAGGATGTTACCTGACATCTGTAAAATCAAAATTGTTGCTTTTTACAATTTTCCTTTTTATTGAAGACATTTCCACCACTGGCTGAGACCAGTAGACATCCAGCAGAGATGATCTTACCCCAGTGTCTCCAGTTTACAGTCAGGATTCTCCAGTACAGCAGAGAGACACTTCACTCCTGAGTCTCTGATTTTATTCCTAGACAGATCCAGTTCTCTCAGATTGGAGGATTCAGAGCTGAGCACTGAGACCAAAGCTGCAAAACCTTCCTCATTTAGGCCACAATTATTAAACCTACAGAAAAGAACAAAATATATGATACATTAACAGTGTACAATATAACATGTCCTCTAACCTGAATATAATAGTGATACGGTATAGATTTTTGTATGGTGACTTATGTCAGATTTATGGAAGAAGTCTTCAGTTCAAGCACCTTTTAATATTCAGAACATTTTCCACAAAAGACAACTTTACACCTTCTTTTTTTTTTTTTTTACAATATAATATGCTTTGTGCTTTTTTTGTCTTATTATTTTCAAGTGAAGAACTTTGGGGTTGTAAATGAAAGTGTCACTATACTGATTATCGGCTGTGATTCGGCTGTAGACTTGCTGCTCATTAGGGCCCACAGTGATTTGAACATTTCCATTCAAAATTCTGGTGAAATTGGCGTCACTTCTTCCTTTTCATCTTCATTTAATGAGCTTTAATATTTTAAGTCATAAATTATACTCATAAAAAATGTATTGCTTGCCATGTCCACCGATGATGTCACTAACTCTACTGTAGTAATGACTTCAGTGTAACAAACTCTCAGTAGAAATGGAATGTTGTGAACACAGTGAAGTGGAGTGATATGAACAGTTTTTTTGTGCATGTGTGTGCATGTGTGTGTGTGTGTGTGTGTGTGTGTGTATGTTATCAAAAGAGGAAAGGCAGGCAGCTGTCTCATCTAAATCAGTAATAACTTGTTTGGTGAACAAATTCTTTTTGTGTAAGAGGAATAATATACTTTACTGTTAATTGTAAAAAAAAATCAATTACAGATCATTTCAGTTACACTGCTGCATGTTCGTCTGCATCACAACACCGTTCTCCACTATTTTCCTCTAATACTATTTAACACTTTGTTTTTTTCCATATGCAATGTACACTATATAGCCAAAAGTATATGGACACCTGACCATCACACCCATATGTTCTTCTCCCCTAAACTGTTACTACAAAGTTGGAACTCCACCAACGCATCTTGCTTATTAAACACAGGGAATAAAAACAAAGCTGATTTGTGACAATGTCCATTGTTTGAAGTGTTTTATAAATACAATTGAAATGGATTGTATTGAACTGAGTGTCCCTGAACTCAACACCAGTGAACATATTTGGGATCTCACTAAGGCTTATGTAGCTGAATGAACACAAATCCCCACAGCCACAATCCAATATTGAGTGGAAACATTCCAGAAGAGTGGTGCTTGTTATAACAGAAAGGCTCTAGGTCCTTGACCGGAAGTCAGGTCAGGGTCTAGGATGTGGCGAGCTGGCACCCATGAGCGCTCCTCTAGACCATACCTCTCCCAGTCCACCAAATACTGTACGCCCCGGCGATGACGATGGGAGTCCAAGATTGGCCGAACCGTAAAGGCAGGGGATCCATCAATGATACGCGGTGGTGGGGGGGCTGGTTCAGCAGTAGGCGCCAGGGAACTACAGAGAAACGGCTTCAGCCTATACACATGAAAAGTTGGATTAATTCTCATGGAGCGAGGAAGCTCCAGGTGGTGGGCCACCGGGTTTATCCGCCTTAGGACCTTAAATGAACTGATATAGCGAGGGGGCAATTTGTTGGACTCCACCAACAGTGGCAGATCTTTAGTCGCCAGCCAGACCCGCTGGCCGGGACGGAATGTGGGAGCCATATGTCTTTTGCGGTTGGCCGCACAAGCGCTTTTCCGGACAGCAGCTTGCAGTGCCACCCTGGCCTTCTGCCGGTCCACCACCACAAGGATGACTGTCATCCCTTGAGATACGAAAGGTGGGACCAAGGCCGAGATGGTATGGGGAGTGGGTGAAGCAGGCCCAAGGCTCCTTATTACAAGCACAAGTTTGGCAGGCTACCACATAGGCCCGGACATCCCTGTCCATAGCAGGCCACCAGAACCTACGCCGTAGGAACTCCAGAGTCCGGACTGCCCCCGGGTGCCCTGCAAAGGGAGAGGTATGACCCCAGGTGAGAACCTGTGGTCAGGCAGACCGAGGAACATAAAGCTTGCCTGGTGGACCTCCTCCTGGATCTGGCTCCTGCTGGAGCATGCGGCAGACCACCTCCTCCAAGCCCCAGCGTAAAGATGCCACTATCTTGTATGCTGGAACTATGGGCTGGGGGGCAGGGTCAGGAGATGGAGGATCCCACTGGCGTGAAAGTGCATCCAGCTTAAGATTCTTTGACCCCGGTTTAAAAGACAATATGAATTCAAAGCGGGCAAAGGAACAAGGACCATCTGGCCTGTCGCAGATTCAGATGCTTGGCCTGTTGGATGCATGTCAGGTTTTTATGATCAGTGAGGATGAGGAATGGTTGGCTGGCTCCCTCTAGCCAGTGTCTCCATTCCTCCAAGGCCAATTTTACAGCCAGGAGCTCACAATCCCCCACATCATAGTTCCTCTCAGGGGCGGTCAGCCAATGGGAGAAATACGCGCATGGATGCAATTCCCCTTTTGGGCCTGAGCATTGGGGCAGGACTGCTCCCACCCCAATGTTGGAGGCATCCACCTCGACTATAGTTTGGGACCCGGGGTCAGGCATTTGAAGGACATGGGCCAAGATCAGCTTGTCCTTTAAGAGCTCGAATGCCTGCTGTGCTTTGCCCGTCCAGACAAATTTCCCCCATCTTTCTTCTTGACGAAGAAGAAGCCTGCGCCTGCTGGTTAGGTAGATGGGCAGATGAAGCCTAAGGACAGGGCCTCCTGGATATATTCCTGCATGGCTTTCTGTTCTGGAGGAGAAAGGGAGAATAACCTTCCCCGGGGAGGAGCTACCCCTGAGAGCAGGTTGATGGCACAATCAAAGGGCCTATGAGGTGGCAAGGTTTGGGCCTTTTGCTTGGAGAAGACCATTTTAAGGTCCCAATAAACCTCCAGTATGCCCGCCAAGTCCACAGATTCCTCTACAGTAGGAGGTGAGGTTTGGAGGCCCCTGAGGCAGCTCTGAGGGCATTGAGGCCCCCAAATGGAAATAGAGCCCGTGGACCAGTCTATGTGGGGGGTTATGTAGCTGCAGCCAGGGGAAACCTAGGATGAGGCCGAGTTCAGGGACCGTAGTGACAAACAGGGTAATGAGCTCTGTGTGATGCCCAATATGCAGGGTAAGTTGGGCTGTCTGGGAGATTATCCGGCTATCCAGGGCGGCAACTGGCAGTAGATGTGAGAGATTCTCTAGTGGTAGGCCCAGCCGGCGGGTTAGTTTTTCATCAATGAAATTACCTGCAGCCCCTGAGTCAATAACGACTTGGAGGCCCGCTTGTCTGTCCTTGCCCCAACGAAGGGTGGCCGGTAGAAACAGGCCTGACATATGAGGGGCTGCATTTAGGGCCAACCCAAACCCCTCTACTTGGGTGGGACCTTGGCTTTTAACGAGCTGCATGGATGGTCAGCCTGTCTCTGGCTTGAGCCCTGTGGCTGGAGTGGTTCAAAGGGGAATTATTCTGGAATGAGCAACTGTGACGTTCAGGTGCCCACAAACTTTTGGCCATGTCGTGCATTAAAAACTCTTATTTTATCTTTCAGGTCTGACAAAGACTTGTTTCTTGTATGTACAGTATGCTGTAAGAATGTTGTAACAGTTTATTCAACATTACTTACTCAGCTTTTCTGGATGCTGCAACCACAGGCAGGAGCTTCAGAAGAACCTTGTCTGATGTACAGTGATTGTTAATATATTTATTCAGGACAAACACATTGTGTTCCTGCACTGAGGTCAGTAACATAAACACCACAGCTGACCACTGAGATGGAGAAAGTTTGTTTTGTTGTAAATTTCTAGACTTCAGGTAGTGTTGGATTTCCTCAACTAGAGAATGATCTCCCAGTTCATTCAGACAGTGGAGCAGATTGATGGATTTCTCTGTTGAGGGATTCTCTCTGATCTTCTCCTTGATGTAATGAACTGTTTCCTGGTTATGGTTGGAGCTACTTCTTCTGAGTCTCACTATGGTTTGTAAGAGGGACTGATTGGACTCCAGTGAGAGACCCAGAAGAAAGCGAAGAAAAAGGTCAAGATGTCCATTTTTACTCTTTAAAGCCTGATCTACAGCACTCTTGTGTACATCTGAGATTGTAAATTTTGGCCTCAGTATGTTGGTTGTTGTCTTTTTAAAAACATTTTTCTTTTCAATCATCAATTTCAGGTGTACATACAGAGCTGCGAGGTGCTCCTGAATGCTCAGATGAACAAAGCAGTACACTTTACTCTGGTGAAGTCCAAACTCCTCTCTGAAGATCTGTGTACACACACCTGAATACACTGATGCTTCAGTCACACCAATGCCACACTCTCTCAGGTCTTCCTCATAGAAGATCAGGTTTCCTTTCATCAGCTGCCTGAAAGCCAGTTTACCCAGTTTCAGAACCATTTCTTTATCTGCCTCTCTGCTCTCTGTGTACTTTTTCTTGATGATGTTTGTCTGAATGAAATATTCCTCCTTCTGTAGGTCATTGAACCCTCGTGCCTCTGTGACTCGATTAATCCACTCAGAGGGGATTTGATCAGCTGCTGCAGGTCGGGAGGTGATCCAGATGAGAGCAGAGGGAAGCAGATTCCCTTTGATCAGGTTTATCAGCAGCACATTCACTGATGCTGATTCAGTTACATCACACACTCTCACTGTGTTCTGGAAATCCAGAGGGAAACGACACTCATCCAAACCATCAAAAATGAACAGAACTTTGTGCAGACTGGAAAAGTTTGTTTCTTTTATCTCCTTAAAGAAATGAAGAAGCTTCATCAGACTCAGTTTTTGGTCCTTCATCAGATTGAGCTCTCTGAAAGGAAGTGGAAATATGAGATAAACATCCTGATTTGTTTTCCCTTCAGCCCAGTCTAGAATGAATTTCTGCACAGAGACTGTTTTTCCAATGCCAGCAACTCCCTTTGTCAGAACGCTCCTGATGGGTTTGTCTTCTTCAGATAAAGGTTTAAAGATGTCATTGCATTTGATTGGTGTTTCCTCTGTTGCTGCTCTCCTGGATGCTGCCTCAATCTGTCTCACCTCATGTTCATTATTGACTTTTCCACTTTTTCCTTCTGTGATGTAGAGCTCTGTGTAGATTTCGTTAAGAAGTGTTTGGTTTCCTTGGTTTGTTATCACATCATTTACATGATAAAACTTCTTCATCAGATTTAATTTGTAGTTTCCCTGAACATCAGTTCCAGCAGATGAAGGTTCACACCTGTAATATGATGGTGTGGGAAAGAAATTTGGTAAGACCTCAATTACAAGCTCTTATTTCAGTCCAAACTACAGTTTAAGCATTAGATAATCTCATCCATTTATGGAAATACAGTTTGTTTAGAATACAGTAATCCCCCTCTATATCACGGTTCATATTTTTATTTGGAACATAACAAATTTTTTTTGCGGATTTTTCCAGTATATCACGGTATCCGCAAACCTTATAGTGAATTGTATTTATGTTGAAATATGGTAATTTATTAATAAAAATATAATTATTAATTACAAAATATAAACACTAATTAAAGTAAAGTAAAATTTTAATAATATATCAAATACTGTACAGCATAGCATTGTTTAGGAAAGCATTGTTTAGGGATGCTGAAAATCAAAATACAGTATGGATGGAGGAACGAGTCTGGCCAATCGGAATGCCCCATTCATTTAATCATGGTTGTGATTGGCTGTTGCTGGCTATGCGTGCAGTTGGGGAAAGGGAAGCAGAATTCTCCAGCATCCCAGTTCTTCGTGTGTCACTGTACCGTGTTTCGGTTTGTTCTGGGTATGCTGTATTTTTACAGTTTTTCTGCAAGCCCAATTATGTCGCTCAAACACTCTGCACCTTCTAAGGCTTCTGGCTAGGAACATACATACATACAGTACATACATACAGATACTCACTATGAATGTGATATTTTTATGAATTTACCCAAAATTCATCTCGCTATATTTTTGCAAATGTTTTCTCTGTGTGTGTAAAGAGTGTGGGAGGGTAATTTACGGCTTAAACAATAAGATAAAAAGCATTTGGGGGTGGCGTCCATGTATTGCGGATTTTCGTTTATTGCAGGTGGGTCTGGAACGCTGTAGCAGCAAATGAATGGAAGGAAGCACAATACCAGGATGAAACTGTCATTGTCATGTGGACGGTCATGATCTTACCCTGGATCTGTGATAATCTTCTGGACCTTTCTGGTCCCATCCATCTGCAGGAAACTGTATGAAACCCAGAATTAAGTGTTATATTTATTTTTATCAATATTAAATTATATTAGAACAAGATTGTACATGTTGGAGTTAGAACAGAAGTGTTTTGAAATACTTAGGCAAATTATTTTTTTTTTCATTTAGAGGTAGACAAAAAAGCAATGTGAATGTGTCATGTGAGTGTCAATTGGCCTACAAACATGGCTGCCATAAACTACAGTTCCCAGCACACATGCTCACTATCACATTCCTATTTGCCGGTTTACCTTTTGGAACATTTCTAATAAACTGACCTGCATTTGCATCTGCAACTTCAAGGCTGTTTCCTAACACCCCACAGCCCAGTACTAGATAATGAACATGTTTTGTGGCATGTATTGTGCTGTGACAATTTATTTACGCACTTTATTTGTATCTACTCTGAATAAAATATCTCCCTTTTTTACACCTGTGTTACTTGCTTACAGCACAGTCATGTCATTTTATGTGCTACCAGCCCACATATGTTGTTTCTTCTAAAAAATGTTTCAGAAGATAATATGTTTCACCCTAATCCATAGTGCCCACAAGCTTTGCCCTTTCACCAAATTGGTTTATTCATAAAAAAAACCCAAAGTGCACAGAGTTGTTATTACCTGTTACCAGGTGAGGGCTCTCCATCTTCAAATGTAAGAAAAACATCCATAGACGCATCACTCTTCATGGGGAAATAGCTGCGTAATGGTGAGTCTGGTCTCTTTACCTGGGTTACACTGAAGAAGAAAAATATGGAAACAGCATTGAAAATTTAAGTTATATATTATATTATTATATTATATTATTATTATAATATATATATGTATATATATATATAGATAGATAGATAGATAGATAGATAGATAGATAGATAGATAGATAGATAGATAGATATTATATATTATAATAATAAAATAATCTGACTCTAAATAGTTTCTTCATTTTGTATATCCACAGCTGTATTTATGAGGTTTCCCCTTTACTTTCATGTTTTCCTGCTGACTGGAGTTCAAATCATATTTTCAACAGGCTAGTTCTTATATTTTTTGGCAAAACACTTAACTGTTATATGTTTAATGTACCTCAGAATTGTTGGTGAAAGACTATGTCCTAAACGTGGCTTCCTGAAAGAATTCTCATGATCTGCTATTCTGATGTGTATGTTCTATAGATCAATAAGAGTTTAGATTTTACCCTAATCAACAAATTGAGAGTTTATAAATAACAATATAGTAAATCTCCATACCCTCCTGTTGCTAAAGTGATATTACAGACCTCCATATGAGTATTGGACCATGTCTCCTTATTATATTTCCTGTTATATTATATGTTTAATGTATCTCAGTGATAGTGGTGAAAGGTTACATCCTAAAAGAGGTTACTTGAGAGAATACAGTAAATCTGCTTCACAGACAAGCTTTGCACTTGCCTCAATTGGTTTACTCATAAAACATAGTTCAGGCATTATTACCTGTGTCCAGGTGAGGGCTCGCCATCTTTGAATGTAAGAAAAACATCCATAGACGGATCACTATTCATGGAGACATAGCTGGGTAATGGTGAGTCTGGTCTATTTACCTGGGTTACACTGAACCACAATATCGAAACAGTTTAGTGATTTCTTTAAATTTTTTTAAGACATATTTTACATTTTTCATTAACAGTAACAGACACTGGAAAACACAAATGTGATTTGGCCACTGAACATGAGATTAATATAAGCTAATGTACTGTTCCTGAACACATTCACAATATTGTATTATCACAATACATTCCACTAGTCTTTCATTAAATAAATTTGTTTCTACATATTGTATATTTGATATAAGCTACTGTACTGTAACATTCATTATGCTGCACATTTATCAAATTAAGTCCTGTTCTTATTGCTCACATACTCTGATTATAAATAGTTTCTCCATATTGTATATCAACAACTGTATTTTTTGAGTACATGTTCATTAACATGAACAGACACTGCAGAACATAAACCCAGAGGTTCAAATTGGCTAACACTTTACACTTTCATTAAAAGCTTTCTCTTTACTCTCACACCCTCAGACTAAACTCTCTTCTTTTTACGCCTATGTTACTTGCTTACAGAACAGTCATTTAATATGCTTTCGGAACAAGTATTCTGTTTCTTCTAAAATGTGACATTTCAGAAAAGAATGTGTTAGAATTTCTGTTTGACATGGCCTGGACTCCAAATGTTTCCCCTTTTCCCTTGTGTTTTCCTGCTGAGTTCAAATCATAGACTTGACAGGCTGGTTATTATATATTATGACACAAAACTTAACTGTTATACAGATAAGTCTTGTGTCTTATTGTAGTGCTCAATCTTGCCATAGTGTAGAACCTGTGACATGAAACTATCTTCCACAATCTAACCGTGGTGGCAGATTTTGGATGTTCCACATAGAGTATCAAGCTACTACACAGCTGTTTCTGTTTCAGGTAACAACTGTATTTCAACCTACATATGAAATTTCATATGAAAATTATCATTAACACCTGCTTGGTATAACTGGTTAATCAGGTGCCTGACTTTTCCTACAAAATCCCTGACTTTGTGCAAGTGTAAAATATGTGCATGATGCTGGTTTGAAGCCAAAAGGTAGTCACATTAAAATGCTCATTTCTGTTCGCTCACTTTCCATTTTGTAAATTGATAAAAATAATTATTAAGTTAAATTACATTGTAGCATTTCATTTCATATCTGACTAAAACATTTGCACAGCACTGAATATGTTACAACATTGCCCGCTGTTTCCCCCATCATCCAGCAGAGGGACCTGTATAGACATTTAAACACATGGACACCACTGCTTTAGTGTGAAGTATTGTGTGTGTGTTGTGACGGCGCTGCGCACACCGCCGCACGCATGCAGAAGAGAGTCGCTCCTCGCCCCCTCCCTCTCCCTGGAAAACACAAGCTGCAGTGGTGCAGCACCCTGGACAGTGGCGCCCGCATAGACGGAAGCGGATCAGCACCATGGCTAGCGCCACTAAATTGGAGTGCAGGGCGGAGCAGGAGAAAGCGCGCCAAAACGCTCTGGGCCAATCAGAAGCGCCGCTAAACTATTCACCCTCCAGCTGAGCAACATAACAGAGAGGCTGGCCCCGCCAGCCCCCAGAAGGTAGGGGGAAACCCCCTGCTGGACTAATAGGGATGGTGTGTTTTGTTTTGCAGGCAGCTCGGACTAAAGCAAGGCCTTCGTGGAACCACTGAAGCTCAGCCCCTCCTGGATCTGCACCTGCCGTCCCCAGCCATTTTCAGCCTTCGCCAGGACGCTGCTGCTGCTGTTAGTCCTTCCTGGCCTAGGCGCCCTTTCAGGGAAGAATCTCCTTAGTTGGCTATCCTTTTTTTTGTCTTTTTTTTTCCTCTGCCCTCTTGCTAACCTGAGTTCCTGTCTTCCCTACTTTCAGTTCGGAGTAATTAAAAGCTGGTGTTGACGTGCTCCTGGGCTCTGTGTGTTGTTCTCTGTCCCCGCTCAGTGCACTACACTGGTGGAGCTTGCGGGCAGGCGACGCAGAACAGGCTCCTGCGGTCAGCCTGGAGCACATTCTAAAGCACCTGCTAGAGACAAGTATCCACCAGTAGGAGGCTACACGGGAGTTAGCCCGGGGCCTGATAACCACCACTGAAGAGCTAAAGGAGCTCCGAATAGGGCCCCATGCTGTGGCGTTCCCTCTCCCAGACCCCGGCCACGCTGCCCGGCGCCTCCTCACAAAGATGACAGCAGAGGATGACGTGGAGGCCTTCCTCAAGACGTTCGAGTGTACGGCGGAACGGGAAGAGTGGCCACGGCATGATTGGGCCAACGTGCTCACCCCCCCTTCTCACTGGGGCTGCCCAACTGGCCTATTATGCTCTCGAAATGGAGGAAGCACAGGACTACGAGCTGGTAAGGGCCGAAGTCCTCACCCGGTGCGGCCGATCTCCAGTCAGTGCGGCCGGGGACTTCCATAAATGGCGGTACGACCCCAGCGCCAACCCCCGGGCTGAGATGGATGACCTCCTTCACTGCTGCCGCCGGTGGCTACAACCAGACCAGCTGTCGGCCAAAGAGGTCACCGAGCGGGTGGCCATGGACCGGTTCCTGCGAGCCCTCCCTTCGGAGGAGCGCAAGGCCATGGGGCTGCGTAATCCCACCTCCCTGAGAGAGCTCCTCGATGGGCTGGAGTGTGCACTGGCAACCCTTGAGATCGGCCGGGACCTACGGAAGGCAGATTTCTGACCACCTCCCCGCCGGCCCCAGGGCACCCGGCTGCCAGACACAGGGGCCTATGGAGAGAAAAGGAGGCCAGAAGAGCGGCCCCCTCGAGGTCCCGTGGACGAGCCCATGCCTACCGAGCCCGAGCCCACCCCGCCAGGTCAGGCTCCCAAACCTTGGCTCGCTGGATGTGTCCTGCATGCGACCACTATCCCGGAATCCCCAAGGGTCACCGTGGAGCTCACTGGCCGCTCAGTGCCTGCCCTGCTGGACTCAGGGAGTACCATCACCCTGGTCCGACCCGGCGTTCTCCCCAAGACAGCAAAACCGGCAGGGATCATACCCGTCTCCTGTATCCACGGGGATGTCCGGTCCGTCCCATCCGCTCAGGTCCTCATCCGGGGCCCAGCCGTGGAGTGGCCTGTCATCGCAGGAGTAATCCAAAATCTCCCAGTCCCTGTGCTCCTCCTCCTGCATCTGGCCCACACGCATCCACTGGGGGGCCATCTGGGCCCGCGTAACACCCTAGAGAAACTCAAGGACCGGTTTACCTGGCCTGGAATGCAGGCAGAAGTCCAAGCCTTCTGCCGGGCCTGTCCCAAGTGCCAACAGACAGCCCCCCAGAAGCCAGCACCGGCCCCTCTCATTCCGCTCCCCATTATCAGCGTCCCCTTTGAGCGGCTCGGCATGGACCTCGTCGGGCCTTTGCCGAAGTCCGCCCGAGGTCACGAATACATCCTCGTGATGATGGATTATGCCACCAGATACCCCGAGGCAGTGCCACTTCGAAAAGCCACCTCCCCCAACATCGCCAGAGAGCTCCTCGCGCTCTTTAGTCGGGTGGGAATCCCCAAGGACATTCTCACTGATCAAGGTACGCCTTTCACCTCATGACTAATGGCAGATCTGTGTCGGCTCTTACAGGTCAAACACCTGAGGACGTCCGTGTACCACCCACAGACTGATGGGCTGGTGGAACGGTTCAATCAGACCCTCAAGAGGATGCTGCACCGGGTGGTAGATGAGGAGGAGAGGAACTGGGACCTCCTCCTCCCCTACATCCTCTTTGCTGTTTAAGAAACACCCCAGGCCTCAACAGGCTTCACCCCCTTCGAACTCCTGTTTGGTCGGCAACCGCGAGGACTGTTAGATGTGGCCCGGGAAGCCTGGGAAGGACAGCACTCACTGTTCCGCTCTGTGATCAACTATGTCCAAGACATGCAGGCGAGAATAGACCGAGTGGGTCCTATCGTACGAGAGCATATGGAGGCAGCCCAAAGAGACCAGCAGCGAGCCTATAACCGGCCAGCCCAACCCCGGGAGTTTCAGCCCGGGGACCAAGTAATGCTCCTAGTCCCCAATACCGCCTGCAAGTTCCTAGCCAAGTGGCAGGGGCCCTACACAGTCCTTGAACGGGTGGGACCTGTAAACTACCGCCTCCAACAGCCAGGTAAGCGCGCAGACACACAGTTATACCACATCAATATCCTAAAAAGGTGGTTGCCAGCCCAGCCGGCTGTGTCTGCGTTTGCTTCTGCCGCCACAGATCCCCAAGAGCGCACCTTAGTCAGGAGGGGAGAGGTGCTCTCGCCAGCCCAACAGCAAGATCTCACCAAGCTCATCGACCAGTTCACAGATGTGTTCTCGGCCACTCCAGGGCTCACGCAGTTGGTGCAACAACGCAGTTGGTCCCCGAAGCCCGACGTCAGGCTATAGAAAAAGAAGTGGAGCAAATGCTAAGAGATGGGGTCATTGAAGAGTCCACCAGCCCATGGTCCAGCCCCATTGTAGTGGTGCCCAAGCTGGATGGGTCCCTCCGCCTTTGTAATGATTTCCGGAGGCTCAACCAAATCTCGGAATTCGATTCCTACCCCAGGTGGATGATCTCGTGGAGAGACTGGGAAAAGTCCAGTTCGTTTCCACCCTGGACCTCACCAAAGGCTACTGGCTGGTGGCCCTAACCCCAGACGCTAAACCCAAAACCGCCTTCACCACCTCTGGAGGCCATTGGCAATATAGAGTCCTGCCCTTCGGTCTTCACGGGGCCCCAGCTACCTTCCAACGTCTTATGGACATCGTTCTCTGGCCCTATAAAGCCTTCGCTGCCGCCTACCTAGACGACGTCCTTATCCACTCCTCCACCTGGTCAGACCACCTCTTCCACCTGAAGGAGGTATTGAGCGGCCTCCGGAAGGCAGGACTGACGGCCAACCCCCGTAAGTGCCACCTGGGGCTGACCGAGGCACAGTACCTCGGCTACTGCATTGGACGGGGGCTGCTACGACCCCAAGAAAAGAAGGTCGAGGCCATCAGGAAGTACCCCCGGCCCACCACCAAAAAACAGGTGCGAGCCTTTCTGGGGTTGGCGGGGTATTATAGACGATTCGTCCCTAACTTCTCCTCTGTAGCCTCCCCTCTCTCAGATCTCACAAAAAAGGGCCAACCGGACCAAGTGCGCTGGATGGAGGAAACCGAGCGAGCCTTCTAACAGCTGAAAACAGTGCTCACCAGCCACCCAGTGCTCCGAAATCCTGACTTCAGAGTTTCCTTCACCCTTTATACTGACGCCTCCGAGACAGGTCTCGGGGCGGTTCTGTCCCAGGTATTTGAAGGGGAAGAGCATCCGGTCCTCTACACTTCAAGGAAGCTAACCCCTGCTGAGAGAAACTACGCTGCAGTGGAGCGAGAAGCCCTGGCAATCAAATGGGCCATGGAGGAACTACGCTACTACCTGGCAGGGCGGCACTTCACGCTGATCACGGACCACGCGCCTCTGCAATGGATGGCCAAAGCCAAGGACACTAACGCACGGGTAACTAGGTGGTTCCTCTCTTTGCAGGACTTCTCGTTCCAGGTCCAGCACAGAGCCGGGAGCCAACATGGGAATGCGGATGGTCTCTCTCGCGCCCACTCCCTCTGGGCCCAAAGACCACCAGGTGGGCGCTCGGGGCTAAGGGGGGGGCCCTGTGACGGCGCTGCGCACACCACCGCACGCATGCAGAAGAGAGTCGCTCCTCGCCCCCTCCCTCTCCCTGGAAAACACAAGCTGCAGTGGTGCAGCACCCTGGACAGTGGCGCCCGCATAGACGGAAGCGGATCAGCACCATGGCTAGCGCCACTAAATTGGAGTGCAGGGCGGAGCAGGAGAAAGCGCGCCAAAACGCTCTGGGCCAATCAGAAGCGCCGCTAAACTATTCACCCTCCAGCTGAGCAACATAACAGAGAGGCTGGCCCCGCCAGCCCCCAGAAGGTAGGGGGAAACCCCCTGCTGGACTAATAGGGATGGTGTGTTTTGTTTTGCAGGCAGCTCGGACTAAAGCAAGGCCTTCGTGGAACCACTGAAGCTCAGCCCCTCCTGGATCTGCACCTGCCGTCCCCAGCCATTTTCAGCCTTCGCCAGGACGCTGCTGCCGCCGTTAGCCCTTCCTGGCCTAGGTGCCCTTTCAGAGAAGAATCTTCTTAGTTGGCTATCCTTTTTTTTTTTTGTCTTTTTTTTCCCTCTGCCCTCCTGCTAACCTGAGTTCCTGTCTTCCCTACTTTCAGTTCGGAGTAATTAAAAGCTGGTGTTGACGTGCTCCCGGGCTCTGTGTGTTGTTCTCTGTCCCCGCTCAGTGCGCTACAGTGTTTTCACCACATACCGGGCCTTAGTTTATTCTACTGTCTGCCTTTTGTTCTTGACCTGTTTCTGTTTTTGGATTTATTCTGTGTATTGGATTTGCCCTATTGGATTGTTTGACTCTGTTTGATTCTTTTGACTGTTTTATCTGCTTGTTTGATCACGTTTTGCCTTTGCCTGCCATTTTTGCTTTGTTTGCTTGGTTTATTTAGGGTGATGTTATTCAATTCAATTCAATTTATTTTTGTATAGCGCTTTTGAAGAGCATTGTCTCAAAGCAGCTTTACATGAGAAACAACATAAGAAAACAACAAACATATGAACAGACAAACAGACAGACAGTCCTAGATGTTATCCCAAGTGAGCAAGCCTGAGGTGACTGAGGCAACTGTGGCAAGGAAAAACTCCGTTAGATGGTATGAGGAAGAAACCTTGAGAGGAACCAGACTCAAAAGGGAACCCATCTTCATTTGGGTGACAATTGTGTGATGTTGATACAGCATGTGTATAATGTGTTATGTAAATCAATAAGGAGGTTGTTGTCCACAGCGCTGCTTGAATACCCCAATGCTCACAAGCAGAACTTGGCTAGAGCTGGTCCATCTCCGGATGCCACTGGAGCCGGCACAGTCTCTGTATGCCTCGGGATGGGTAGAAGAAGGGAAACAATGGAATATTGTTATGTCCTCTTTTTGGGACTAAAAAAATGCGTCCGGGCGGGATTTCTAAATCTTCTAAAATGTTCAGGATTTGGCTTTTGCTTTCTACACTCGTCATTATTTGTATGTGTTTTGGCTTTACTTTGACCTTTCTCCTTAGGCCACACCTTGTTGCACGCCACCATTGGCCAGTTCGTCTAAATCCCTCAGCACCACGGCAACAGCCAAGAGAGAGAGCAGCAGTTTACCTGTCAGTGGGTGGCTCCTGAATAGCATAAAAGATGCCCAAACGCAAATGTAAATGTAAATGTAAATGTAATTGACAGATGATTTACAAAGAAAATTCCTTTGGTTTCGTCTGGGTTGGGATCTGTCTGAGGCAGAATGGCAGACCTGCAAAGCTGGCATGTACATGCCAGTGTCAAATAAATGTTCTAGAGACCTAGAAGCCCACATAAGCTCCGCAAAACTCACAGTTGCAGCTAAAGGAGAAAGCTCTTCAGGCAAATTAACTGATGATGTTGTGAGACCAGGTAAAACAGATGGTGCTGTTACTGCTGCGGAGGGAGTTTTTACATTCCAAACCACGAAGCATCACAATAGCTATAGATCAATGGACTGCACGTCTGCTTTGTTGAAAAAAAGGCTTTCCCCTATTTCCGAGACAGCGCAAAGATTTTTTTCAAGCTCTCGTACAAAGACTGAAGCAATTATTAACGCTGTGATAGTGCCACATTCGGTCGACATAGCTCTGAAAGCACTGGAAGACATCTAGAAGACACCTTATTGTGGTGTTTCTAATGATGGAAGCAATCACAGTGCTGTGAAAATATTTCCTCTGCTTATTCAGTATTTTGATTGGAAGAATGGTGGAGTGCAAAGTAAATTAGTCAAAGTTTAAAACACCCCAAATGAGTCAGCTGAGACTTTCATGCCTATTTGATTGGTAATCAGTAAGTACTGGGAAAGATTCGTTCTTCAGGAAAGTATAGTAGAGAACATCATGAGGACTGAAATGATTTTTGACTGATATAGTGGATTTTTTTTTCTTTTTTTAATTTCAACTAATTTTTTTTTTTTTTTCATTTTACTTTAACTTATGGCCTTGAAAAAAACAGTGTCATGTAAACGGTATTAAATGCTAATCTATTTTTTTTATTTGTTTGTTATTTTTCTATTGGTGAGGGCCAAAAGTTGAATGAAAATGATGTTATTAGTTTATGTATTAAAGATCAGTAAAATAATTTCACCCTCCCAACCCCATCCTGATCCTTCCACCCACAGTGGGTGTCTGTCCGCCTCCTGCCCCCACTGTCCTCTTTTTTGAAAACATGGTCAAAATATGGTCACCCTAGTTTATTAAATATTCATTCTCTGAAAATGGATCCTGTTGTGTAAACTGATTTTCACACAGATATTTGTTTATACAGAGGCTCTTACTTGTGTCCAGATGAGAAGTCTCCCTCTGTTAATGTAAGAAGTGGATCCATGGCACTCACTGTTCATGGAGACACAGCTAGATAGTGAAAAGCCAGAAATCTGGGAAAACACATACATACCCTTAGCAACTTACATCTACATACAAATACTTAGAAACCAAAAACACATAAAATGTAAGACTTCACCAATTTTCACAAACTGAGGAACCTGGAGCTGTGAAGCTTTAACAGCTTATCCAAATAGTGCATTTGCTTTGCAGTGGCGTTTTTTTTAAACTGTTATATTTAACTAGCTTTTTCACTGATAATAGATAATAATAAGATTTACATAAAATTTTCATTTTATGTTTTACCAATAGAGCTGTTTCCATTATATAGACTGCTGAGTAAATACACTATATTGCCAAAAGTATTCGCTCACCTGCCTTGACTCGCATATGAACTTAAGTGATATCCCATTCCTAATCCATAGGGTTCAATATGACGTCGGTCCACCCTTTGCAGCTATAACAGCTTCAACTCTTCTGGGAAGGCTGTCCACAAGGTTTAGGAGTGTGTTTATGGGAATTTTTGACCATTCTTCCAGAAGCGCATTTGTGAGGTCACACACTGATGTTGGACGAGAAGGTCTGGCTCTCAGTCTCCGCTCTAATTCATCCCAAAGGTGTTCTATCGGGTTGAAGTCAGGACTCAGGCAGGCCAGTCAAGTTCATCCACACCAGACTCTGTCATCCATGTCTTTATGGACCTTGCTTTGGTCACTGGTGCACAGTCATGTTGGAAGAGGAAGGGGCCAGCTCCAAACTGTTCCCACAAAGTTGGGAGCATGGAATTGTCCAAAATGTCTTGGTATGCTGAAGCATTCAGAGTTCCTTTCACTGGAACTAAGGGGCCAAGCCCAGCTCCTGAAAAACAACCCCACACCATAATCCCCCCTCCACCAAACTTTACACTTGGCACAATGCAGTCAGACAAGTACCGTTCTCCTGGCAACCACCAAACCCAGACTCGTCCATCAGATTTCCAGATGGAGAAGTGCGATTCGTCACTCCAGAGAACGCGTCTCCACTGCTCTAGAGTCCAGTGGCGGCGTGCTTTACACCACTGCATCCGACGCTTTGCATTGCACTTGGTGATGTATGGCTTGGATGCAGCTGCTCGGCCATGGAAACCCATTCCCATTCCTGCGCACTGTTGCACTGAGCTAATCTGAAGGCCACATGAAGTTTGGAGGTCTGTAGCGATTGACTCTGCAGAAAGTTGGCGACCTCTTCGCACTATGCGCCTCAGCATCCGCTGACCCCGCTCCGTCAGTTTACGTGGCCTACCACTTCGTGGCTGAGTTGCTGTCGTTCCCAAACACTTCCACGTTCTTATAATACAGCTGACAGTTGACTGTGGAATATTTAGGAGTGAGGAAATTTCACGACTGGATTTGTTGCACAGGTGGCATCCTATCACAGTTCCACGCTGGAATTCACTGAGCTCCTGAGAGCGACCCATTCTTTCACAAATGTTTGTAAAAACAGTCTGCATGCCTAGGTGCTTGATTTTATACACCTGTGGCCATGGAAGTGATTGGAACACCTGATTCTGATTATTTGGATGGGTGAGCGAATACTTTTGGCAATATAGTGTATCTGACATGAAGCTGTCGGAGAAAAGTTTATGCTTTGCTTTAAATTAGCAATACTATGCCTAAAAGTAGTGTTTATCTATCAAAAATTATTTAGCTATTGATTAGTAGCTGGCTTTGATTAATGCAAATTTATAATAATCATGCATGGCCATTAATATTAGTGTACTAGTGTAACAACCACAGTGAGACTGGAAGAAGGAAAGAGAAATTTATTAAAACATTAGAAGTTACAGATCAGTCAGCCTATCCAATGGGATCAGTGGGACCGGAGGGTGAGTAGTAGAAGAAGGGACCTCAGGCTGCTGAGGAGAAGTGGGAGAATAATCAGTGGGATAAACTGGAGGTGAATACACAGGAGAAGAAGGAGTACTGTAAGGCAAAGGCACAAAGCCAGGAGAAGAGTCAGGAGAGCTAGGAGGCGAAGAAGTGTCAGAAGAGGGGTCCTCAGAGGAGATCTCAATGGGGAAGTCATCAGTCTGGATGCCTTGAGAAGTGGTGCGTGTCCAGTGCCAGTAGAAGGTCTGGGTGGACTGGTCACAGGTTTTCAGGTGAAATTGGGTGCTCTGATCCAGACAGATGGTATCTCTCATGATGTGATGAGCAAGGTGGGGAGACTCAGGAATAGAGTTTTCAGATAGGTGGAAACCAGTAAGCTCACTGGCTAGGCAAGACAGCTGATATTGGTGATAGCATCACAGAGTACCCCTGGGACCTCTTAGGAAGATAGCACAGCGGGCTGACTGAGCTAGAGGGAAAAACAGGATGGGATGAGTGAGGTGCATATCATGTGACTATGTAATCTTAAACAAGGCTTAGCAGGCAGCGAGGAAAGGCAATGAAACGCTTAAAGGCTTAGGCCTCAGAATATGCACCAAGGTTGGAGCAGGCAGTGTGGGCAGTAAGCTAGATGGGTCACTGTGACATAGTCAAAACAGTAGTAGGCTGTTAGGGTATTGTGACCCGGTCTATGGTAATCAACAGCATTGGTACATCAGTAACTTATGGCAATGAAGCGTGGAGGATGTGAAGCAGTATAATGGTAAGGCTTACTTACGATAAAAATAGAAGTGCAACTAAGATCAATCATTTAATGAAATGTCAAGATAACAGAGAAAAGGTCAGGGTACTTACACATGATTGTGGAAGGCAGAGGTCAACTTGAGAGGTCACGGTCAAATGAAGTTGATGAGGAAGTGGGCGCTTATATCTAGGCGCTATTTTTCTTAAAAATTTTCCAAATTAGCCTAAAAATAAGGGGAACTTGAGAGGGGAAAAAGTGACATTAAGGGGAGGATGATCTCAACTTAGGGACGGTATAGGGACAAACAGGAAAATAATGGGAAATGGTAAAAGTATGTAAATTAAGTAAGGAGGGGCCAAAATGGTTCTAAACATGAAAATAATGGGAAAGCTGCTCAACATATGCAAATTAAGGAAGATGGCGCCACAGGGCACTCGAGGTATAAGTAGAAGGGAATTTTCTGGGTTTTTCAAACCAGCTGCTCTCTTCAGAAATGCATGTGATTGACTGTATGGCTGAGTAAAGAAACCTGCTTCTTCTCATCTGCTGACTGAGATCTCTTTTATTTACAAGTTTTTGTTAGTTTATTGAGTTCATTGGGTAAGATCACGGAAAGCTAAGAGAAATAGCCACAAACTAAAATTCCACCCAGTGATACGTCCACTCGGAGGGGGCTCTGAGTTCCAACAAATCTCCGTTCACAGAAGCAAGTGGCAAAATGCCAGGCCACCATTCATTGTATACTGTACAAAATTTTGGGTTGCTCTTTTAAATGTAGCCACTGGCCTACACATATAGGTAGTTTAGTTGGGTTATTTATTCCATTACTAGTTTAATTTGGTAACAACTCATATTGGTTTAGATATTCTGGGCTGTTAAAAACATTTAAAAAATTAATGGTTCAACATTCAAAGACACAACTTGATTATTTGATATCCTGCTGCTTTCCTTAACAATGAAGTTAGAAATTTACATTCAACATCCAATTTACTAGGGTTAAGGTTAGCAGCAGCAGAATGTATAAAATCATAAAGATACAGGGTTATAAGCTATAGTTAATGTTCACATCAGACATCAGAATGAAGAAATGTCTGATTTCTGTGCCTTTAATCATGATTAAACCGAGCATATTTTTTTATGGCAGATGAGCTTGTATGAAATTTTCAGAAACTGCTGATCTCCTGGGATTTTCACACACAACAGTTTCAGCTTATGCCTATAACTAACTAACTAACTAACTAACTAACTAACTAACTAACTAACTAACTAACTAACTAACTAACTAACTAACTAACTAACTAACTAACTAACTAACTAACTAATAAACTAACTAACTAACTAACTAACTAATAAACTAACTAAAGAAACACATAGATAGATAGATAGATAGATAGATAGATAGATAGATAGATAGATAGATAGATAGATAGATAGATAGATAGATAGATAGATAGATAGATAGATAGATAGATAGATAGATAGATAGAAATAACTAAATAAATAAATATCCCGTGTGATCTGGTTTCGTGCTCAACAAAGAATATAGGTAAAAACCGTATAAAATAAACCTTCTTAAATATAAAAGTTCCCAGTTCACCAAGCTATGATGTATTTAACGTTATAACATTTTTATCATATCTTTGCCCCGGGAATCCGCACGGCTCTGCTGTGAATAGGTCAATGTTTGACAAATTGTACAAAGGTTTTAAAGTATAAGCCGATTACTTGGTAAAGCCACTGGCGGAGTTTATTCCATTTCATTATTCTTATTTTACTGTTGGAGAGAGAAATTAGCTCGAATATAAGATGGTATTTTGCTCAGGTGACACTCCTAACACTTACCTATTTTCCACTACGACAAACCTCCTACCTGTTCGAGAGAAAACGTTTACTGAAGCAGAAGAAATCAAGAACTAGTTCATTTTTCCTAATTTTATTTTTTACAAATACACACAGTATACAAAACTAATCCAGTTGTTATTGGCTAAAAGGTTTTTAGAGATATCTTCCTTACCTTTCGTAAACGGCTCTTTTCGCCCGTCAGAACTGGAGTTCTAAGGAGAATTATAAGAAACTCTTTCGCTTTCATTTTTTCAAGAGGTGTGAGCTGCTATGATAAAAGTTTACAGACCACAAATTTGAAACTTATCCACCGATTAAATGTGTATGTCTTTATCTGTTTCTGTTGTGTAGTTTTCTGCTATAATCGATACCACATTTACAAAAATATCTCTGTATTATGTTTTCTGAATATATCTATTTTCCTAACTGTCATTACCAAATCACACCACCAGATGGCGACATTGATTACTAAATCTTAACCACATCTTGTTACGTCACTCCCCCCCCCCCACACACAGGCACACCTTCCCCATGAAACAACCTACATAATATAATATATGTAAGCATAATAAAGTCCTTAATAAACAAAAACTACATAATTGTCTTACATTATTCTATAATCCCTATTTTTCAGGAATGTTCTGTTTAAAATGTGCTTGAAAAAGGATGTTATGGTGTTATTTATTTGAGGAAAATTATGGATCTCGAGGCATATATCAGAGTTCAGAGTTCCTAGTGAAAACAATAAAAGAATCTCTATTTGGGAAATACAGATGCAAAGTGTTTATTTATCTAAGCAGGGACTTAAATAACAAAATTAAAAATCTCATTATCTTACTCCCTTAATTGTAACATGGAGCAGTGGAAACTTATTCCTTATTCATCCAAAAACCTTTTATTTATAATTTATCAGGGTGGACTGAGGAAGGTAAATAATGGAGTCTCTGTCCTAGAGAAGGGTCTTTTGATGTTGATGATTTAAATTTACTTTAATTAAGATATTGTTTACCCTTCTATGGTTGACAGGTGTAACATGCACTTAGAAAACAGTATGGCCGGTATCAAATTCTTGTATTAACCCTGTGGTAATAGACAGGGCTCTTGTCACTTCAGCTCAGAGGTAGCAGCAGCAGCATGACTACGAGTGAGCCTGAGAAAAATTCACTATCACTAATTTCCACCTCTCTTACCCCCTCTCTGTCACACACACTTAAGCAACATCACATACACATATGGGCACACACACACACACACACACACACTTACTTGCATATTCATATACACACTTAAGAACAATTACATAAACATGCACACATACAGACTTTCAGCTTTTTGAGTTCAGTTCAGTGAGTTTGCACAGAATTTCACAGAAGTATTATAACATTTCAGAGGCTTTATTTTGATTTAAAAAATGTAGTTGAAATGGATTGTAATAATGATCGAAACATGGATGTTACCTCGTCCTTGAAAATATTTTGTTTCCCCCCTTTTACTAGGCATTGTCTTTATACAGTTAATTTAACTTTGAAAAAGACACTGTCTGTTCACAATAAAATAATGAACCCCCTCTCCCTAACTAGCCCCTGATGTTTCGGGCTCAGCCCTTGATGTTTTCAAATTCTAGATACACCCCTGCCCAGGACCCTGGGGCTGTGAGGTGCCAATGCTACCTGGTGCACTCCCTGGTTACAGTATAATGCTTCTAGGAGAGTTTAATATTATTATTATTATTATTATTATTATTATTATTATTATTAACAATAATAATAATAATAATAATAATAACAATAATAATAATAATAATAATAAATATAAATATATATGTTAATATTACATAAACACTTGATTAGTAAAAACTTAATTAAGAAATGCTTAATAAATTATACTAGTGAAATATTCAATAATTGTTTGTTTTTTAATCGGGGTTGTTAAGCTGGTAAAAATTGATATTAAATTTAGCAATATTGGTGTTTATAAAAACCTATTGAGCTGTTTTTTTGGTGTGATGGTCTATCAGTCTGAACTGAGCGGATCTGTAGTGGATTAAATTTCTCTTAGTTCGATTCACTGATATTTTAAACTTGATCTTTCTAGAATATTAGAATACCTTACCTTAAACTGGTAAAAGTTAATTTTATCATCTGACACTTTTTTGGGCAAAATTTTCCTTTTATAATGCAACAAAGTAGTGGCCCAGTTAGATTATAATGAACATTTCATTCAGCTCTTTTTATGTTGGTTGCTGCCATGTTCTGTGAACATTAACTGTTCATGCTGAGGCTTATTATAAATGCTTAGATTTTTCATAAATGCTTCGATGCAAATAGGAAAAAAAAGTACTTGAATTTAAAGATGTGTTTTTACACTATTTTTGATGTCTTGTAACACACTCACATAAACAGACTCTCTCAGCACAGAGGTTTTTTCTTCAGCAAGCTCCTTGTTTCCTTCAAGAGCTACAATTCTTTTAAATATTTACAACACACATGTCTTTTACACTTTTTACATGCTCTAGATTCATCATCCAACAAATATTCACCAGAACACAATAACACTTCACAAATTAATATAACAATATAACTTAACAAAACAAGCTTAAGATTTTTTTGTGCATGCATGCAGTATAACTTCCACCCAAAACTTCTGGCTAAACATTTTCTGTTTCACAGGTTGTTATGATATGGTGTGATGGTGTGTAGGTTTTGAAATGTTCCACAGCAGGAAAGTCTTACTTCTGTGGTGTTTAAACTGTATTTATCTCACACATTTAATCCACAGATAGTTTATTACTGCAAACAGTGTGTCATTGAACACTAAGAGACACTTTCTTACACTAAGAAATCCACATACAGTAAAACCTGATCTATTTCATATCCTGTGAAGTTTACTAATATATTAGATATGTAGCTGTTTATAATTCTTATAGAAGGTACAAAAAAAGTCAATAAAGTAAGTATAAGCTACATGAAAGTAAAAATGTACCTACTGGCTAATGAATGGGTTTTGAAAGATACAAAATTTATGTAATCATAGTTAATATTTAAAAATGTGATATAATGCATACATATAGAATAGAAATGACCCAATTTTGGAAGTGTATTATTTATTGGAAGTTTTTTTATTTATTAAAGACTTTATGTCTAAAGATTTTATATTGTGTAGGTTGTTTCGTGGGGATGGTGTAACAAGATGGAGTTGAGATTTTGTTATCAATGTCGCCATCTGGTGGTGTAATTTGGTAAAAACTGTTAGGTAAATACATATATTCAGAAAAAATAAGGCAGTAAATGCGGTGTAGATTATGGAATAAAACTACAAAACAGAAGCAAAATACAGCGGGAAAACCCATGCAAACTTTATCGGTTGATATGTTTTAATTTTGTGTTAAACTTTTATCATAGCAACTCAGGCCTCTGTAAAAAATAAAAGTGAAAGTGTTTCTTATCCTCAACGCCATTTTGACCCGTTGTTTACGAACGGTAAGAAAGATTTCTCCCTCTGTCTCTCTGAAAAAACATTTTATGCAAGAAGAATGGGTTTAATGTTTATGTACTGTGTGTGTATGTAAAAATGACATTAGGAGAAATGAACTAGTTCTCGAGTTAATCTGCTTCTGTGTTTTCTCTTGAACAGTTAGGAGGTATAATGTAGTGGAAGAAAGTGTTAGGAGTGTCACCTGAGCAAAATACCATCTTATATTCCAACTAATTTCTCTCCTAAAGTAAAATAAGACTGGTGAAATGGAATAAACTCAGTGACAGTGATTCGGCCAGTGGCTTTAACAAGTTATATAGTGGGGTTTGTTATACTTTAAAACTTTTGGACCAGTCTTCAAAACTTTGGCCTACACGCAGCGAAGCCGTGCGGATTCACGTACAAAAGACAAAAACAAGATTTAACCCTAAACACATCTAAATATGGCGAACTAGGAACTTTTTCTTTTAAGACGGTTAATTACTTTATTTTTATTTTTGTTATTTTTTTATTATGTACCAATAAAAAAACAATTTAATGATAACAGTTCTAGAAAAGGCCACTGCAGAGCAAATGCATCATATGAATGTAACCATAAGCTGTTGAAGCTCCAGATTCTTTAGTTTGTTCCAGAGTTTGAGAAATTGTATATATAGATGTCAATTGTGTCTATGATTCCATGTCATTTATAAGTTTTAGTTCGCATTTGGTGCTGTATTTCTCTGCATTATATAATCTTGCACACTCACTATCAGCAGCCTAAATGAAGAACATATTATGAAAAGGAGATGTTAAATAATTGTGCCCTCTGACCCAACGGTTCCTCAACCAATATGGTATTTGGCTGAGGTCAAGAAGAAGATTGATGGCAAAAAAAGTGGTGGAAAATTGGAGTAGTTTGGCTTCATGCAGCATTTTTGTGTTTTTGGAGTCTGTTGATGTAAGTTGCTAAGGGTATATGTGTGTTGTTTTCCCAGACTTCTGGCTCTCCACTATCCAGCTGTGTCTCCATGAACAGTGAGTGCCATGGATCCTCCTCGTACATTAACAGAGGGAGACTCCTCATCTGGACACAGGTAAGAAACAAATATCTGTGTGAAAATCAGGTTACACCGTCTGTGTGTTTGAGGCACTAATTTCAGTACACTGACTTGTTGACAGAATGTTCTGATTTAATTGTTATTTGTGCTGTAAGCAATTACAGTGGGTATAAAATATAGAAATTAATTCATAGATTAGTTGGAATTTATTGTGATAATACAATATTGTGAATGTGTTCAGGTACAGACCTGTAGCTTATATTAATCTCATGTTCAGTGGCCAAATCATGTTTGTATTTTCAAGTGTCTGTTACTGTTAATGAAAATTGAAGAACTAACTACATTTCAAGTCAAGTCAAGAAGCTTTATTGTCATTTCAACCACATATAGCTGATGCAGTACATAGGAAAATGAAACAACATTTCTCCAGGACCCTGGTGCTACATAGACAACATACAACATATAATTACAAAACACAAACAACAACAACACAGAGCTAGGGACAGAAGTTTGTCCTAGCCACATAAAGTGCAGTATGTGCAACCAGGTGCAAACAGTGCACAAACAAGACACAGGAACAGGAAATACAAAAAACAACAGAAGATGGTACAGGACACATGTGCAACAAAATAGAATGTGCAAAGTAGAGAAACTGTAAAACCAGTGGTATTCAATAACATATATGTTTGTAAACATATACTGTATATAGCAGTAGGTGACAGTATGAAGTTTGGAAAAACAGCAGTAGCAGCAGTTGAATTAATACAGATACAATGCAAATACAAAATGTATACCTTTAAAGTGTGAGTGGAGTTACAGATGTATGAGGACATTTGTGGACATTGTGTGTAAATTTTTGTTGTTTAGTGAAACCCAGGTAAAGAGACCAGACTCACCATTACCCAGCTGTGTCTCCATGAAGAGTGATGTGTCTCTGGATGTTTTTCTTACATTCAAAGATGGAGAGCCCTCACCTGGACACAGGTAATAATGCCTGAACTCTGTGAGCTTTGTTTTAATGTATAAACCAAATGAGAAATTTGGAAAAGTCCAAAGCTTGTCTGTGCAGCAGATTTCCAGTATTTTCTCAAGAAACCACTTAAAGGATGTAACATTTCACTACTTCTGAGGTACTTTAAACACATAACAGTTAAGTGTTGTGTCAGAAAATATAATAATCAGCCTGTTAAGAATATCATTCAAACTGAGATCAACGGGAAAACATGAGGGGAACATATTTGAGCTGACAGCACATTAAATGACTGTTCTTTAAACAAGTAACATGGGTGTAAAAATATTTTAGTCAAAGGGGGAGAGAGGAATGAAGAGGCTTTTAATGAAAGTATAAGGTGTTTGGTCTGTACATTAGCCAATTTGAACCCTGTGTTTATGTCCTGCAGTGCCTGTATATATTAATGAACATGTACTCAATGAATACAGTTGTGGATATACAAAATGTAGAAACTATTTAGAGTCAGTTGAGCTGAGCAAAAAGTACAGGAATCTAATGAAAATTATTATTCTCATGTGAAAATGGAAATAAAAATGTGACAAATGTAACTGAATTTGTGGACACTGTGTATATATTATTGTTCAGTGTAACCCAGGTAAAGAGACCAGACTCACCATTACCCAGTTGTGTCTCCATGAAGAGTGATGTGTCTCTGGATGTTTTTCTTACGTTCAAAGATGGAGAGCCCTCACCTGGACACAGGTAATAATGCCTGAACTCTGTGGTTTTTGCTTCTATGAATAAATCAATTGAGGAATAGTGCAAAGCTTGTCTGTGCAGCAGATTTCCAGAATTCTGTCAGGAAACCTTTAAGACGTAACCTTTCACCACTTCTGAAATACATTAATCCTATAACATTAATGTGTTGTGTCAGAAAATGTCATAATTATAATAATAATATACTTTGTGTGTATGTAAAAATAAAATTATGAAAAATGAATTAGTTCTTGAGTTCATCTGCTTTGGTAAATGTTTTCTCTCTAACATGTAGGAGGTATGACATTGTGGAAGAAAGGTAAGTGTTAGGAGTGTCACCTGAGCAAAATACCATCTTATATGCAAACTAATTTCTCTCCTAAAGTAGAATAAGACTGGTGAAATGAAATAAACTCTGACAGTGATTCGGCTAGTGGCTTTAACAAGTAATACAGTCAGGTTTTGTATACTTTAAAACTTTTGTACCAGTCCTCAAAACATTGGCATACTCACAGCAGAGGCATGCAGAGTTTCGAAGCAAAGATAAAATAAAGATTTAACTAAATATACTAATGTGGCAAACTAACATTTTATTTTTAAAATGGTTCATTTAGCACAGTCTTTAACATTAATCTTTTTATTATGTACCAATAAAAATGTATTTAATGGTAACAGTTGTAGAAAAGGCCACTACCAGGAGTTTTAGAAGCTGTATATATTGATGTCAATTGTCTCTATGATCCCATGTCATTCAAAAGTTTTAGTACGCATTGGTTGCTGTGTTTTCTCTGCATTATATAATCTTGCACACTCACTATCAGCAGCCTAAATGAAGAACACATTATAAAAAGTAGATGTTAAATGATTGTGCCCTCTGACCCAACGGTTCCTCAACCAATATGGTATTTGGAGAACTGTAGAAACTAATTCATAGATTAGTTTTTAATGAAAAACTAGTAGAATTTATTGTGATAATACAATATTGTGAATGTGTTCATGTATAGTACTGCAGCTTATATTAATCTCATGTTCATCTTTTCCAGTGTCTGTTACTGTTGATGAAAATGTAAGAAATAACTAAATTTGTGGACATTGTGTGTATATTGTTATTGTTCAGTGTAACCCAGGTAAAGAGACCAGACTCGCCATTACCCAGTTGTGTCTCCATGAAGAGCGATGCATCTCTGGATGTTTTTCTTACATTCAAAGATGGAGAGCCCTCACCTGGACAGAGGTAATAATGCCTGAACTCTGTGGGCTTTGTTTTTATAAGTAAACCAATTGAGGAAAAGTCCAAAGCTTGTCTGTGCAGCAGATTTCCAGTATTCTCTCAAGAAGCCACATTTAGAATGTAACATTTCACCACTTCTGAGATACATTAATCCTATAACAGTGAAGTGTTGTGTCAGAAAATGTAATAAGGATGCATGGTCCAATATTCAAAAAGAAGTCTGTAATAGCACTTCAGCAGCAGGATGGGATGGACATTTACAATCTCTTATTTATAAACTCTCAATTTGTTGATTATGGTCAAAGTGAAACTCTTAAAGATCTGTACAAAATACACATCAGGACAGCATACACTACCAGTCAAAAGTTTGGACACACCTTTTAATTCATTGTTTTTTGTTTAGGGATTTATTTTCTACATTCTAGAACAATCCTGGAGATTTCAAAACTATGAAATAACACACATGGACTTCAGTAATCCATATGTAATGACAACAAAAAACGGTCAGTTGTTATTTTAAGACACGAAGGTCAGGTGTTCTGGAATAGTTCTTGCAAGAACAGTATTGTCAAGTGCATTTGCAAAACCCATCAAGCACCATGATGAAACTGGCTCACATGAAGACCATCCCAGTAAAGCAAGACCAAAACTTACCTCTGCTGCAGAGGAGAAGTTCATTTAGAGTTAGCAGCCTCAGAAATCACCAATTAACAGCACCTCAGATTAGAGGCGTTATGAAGGCTTTACAGAGCATCAGTAGCAGACATATCTCAATATCAACTGTTCAAAGGACATTATTGTGGATTTCGGCCGCCTTCAGCATTGTTTTACAATGTAGAAAGAAATAAACATCAGGAAAGACCATGGGATTAGAAGGTGTGTCCAAACTTTTGACTGGTAGTGTATATAAAACTATTTAGAATCAGAGGAGGTGAGCAGAAAGAACAGGAATTAATTTAACAAATGTGCAATATAATTAAAGTTATAATCCCAGTACAGTAACTTTATATTAAATATATAAAATGTAGAAACTATTCATAGTTTTTAATGAAAAACCAGTGGGATATGTTGTGATATTACAATATTTTGAATGTGTTCATGTACAGTACTGTAGCTTATATTAATCTCATGTTCAATGGCCAGATAATTTCCAGTGTCTGTCACTGTTAATGAAAACACTGCCAACATTGTTTTTGTATTTGTATTGTTTTTGTATACCGTTGTTGTTCAGTGTAACCCAGGTAAAGAGACCAGACTCGCCATTACCCAGCTGTGTCTCCATGAAGAGTGATGCGTCTCTGGATGTTTTTCTTACATTCAAAGATGGAGAGCCCTCACCTGGACACAGGTAATAATGCCTGAACTCTGTGGGCTTTGTTTTCATGAGTAAACCAATTTAGTGAAAGTGCATTGCTTGTATGCACTATTGATTAGAATGAAACACATTCTTTGCAGAAATATCACATTTTAGAAGAAGTGGCATATTTGAGCTTGTAGCACAAAAAACATGACATGACTGCTGTAAGCAATTAGTAGTGTTGTGTAAAAAAAAGAGAGATTTTTAATCAGAGGAGCACAAGTCATGTCATAAAACCTGTGCATTATCCAGTTCTGGGCTGTTGTATGTTAGGAAACAGTCTTTGATTTGGAGATGCAAATGCAGGTCAGTTTATTAGAAATGTTCAGTAAACAGATGAATGGGAAACAGATGTATGGGAAAGTGACAGTGAGTTTGAGTGCTGGGAATCGTAGCTTGTGGCAGCCATTGACATTTACATGACACAGTTGCATTGCTTTTTTGTCTACCTCTTACCTCCCAAATGACAAAAGGCCCAGGCTTTGGGATCAAATCATTACCTAAACAATCACCTAAATATTCCAAAACACTTCAGTTCTAACTCTAACATTTACAGTTTTGTTCAAATATATTTTATATATTTAAATATTTAAATGTAACACTTAATTCTGGGTTTCCTACAGTGTCATGCAGATGGATAGAAAGGACCAGAAGATCATCACAGATACAGGGTGAGATCATAACCTTCCTTAATTAACATTACTTCCTGGTATTGTGTTTCTTTCAAATCATTTCCGGCTATTCTAATCAAATGGTGTTTCCACAAATAGATGAGATTATCTAAAGCTTAAACCATAGTTTGGACTGAAATAAGAACTTATGATTGAGGTCTCACCATATTTTTCCCCCATACTATCATATTACAGGTGTGAACCTTCATCTGCTGGAACTGATGTTCAGGAAAAATACAAATTAAATCTGATAAAGAAGTTACAGCATGTAAATGAAGTGGTAACAAACCAGGGAAACCCAACACTTCTCAATGAGATCTACACAGAGCTCTACATCACAGAAGGAGACAGTGGAAAAGTCAATAATGAACATGAGGTGAGACAGATCGAGGCAGCATCCAGGAGAGCAGCAACAGAGGAAACACCAATCAAATGCAATGACATCTTTAAACCTTTATCTGAAGAAGACAAACCCATCAGGAGCGTTCTGACAAAGGGAGCCGCTGGCATTGGAAAAACAGTCTCTGTGCAGAAATTCATTCTAGACTGGGCTGAAGGGAAAACAAATCAGGATGTTCATCTCATATTTCCACTTCCTTTCAGAGAGCTCAATCTGATGAAGGACCAAAAACTGAGTCTGATGGAGCTTCTTCATCTCTATTTTAAGGAAATAAAACAAACAAACATTTCCACTCTGCACAAAGTTCTGTTCATTTTTGATGGTTTGGATGAGTGTCGTTTCCCTCTGGATTTCCAGAACACAGTGAGAGTGTGTGATGTAACTGAATCAGCATCAGTGAATGTGCTGCTGATAAACCTGATCAAAGGGAATCTGCTTCCCTCTGCTCTCATCTGGATCACCTCTCGACCTGCAGCAGCTGATCAAATCCCCTCTGAGTGGATTAATCGAGTCACAGAGGTACGAGGGTTCAATGACCCACAGAAGGAGGAATATTTCAGGAAGAGGATCAGAGATCAGAGTCTGAGCAACAGAATCATCACACACCTGAAGTCATTAAGAAGCCTCTACATCATGTGCCACATCCCAGTCTTCTGCTGGATTTCAGCCACTGTTCTAGAGAGAATGTTGGGTGAAGCAGAGAGTGGAGAGATCCCCAAGACTCTGACTCAAATGTACACACACTTCCTCATCATTCAGACAAACATCATCAAGAAAAAGTACACAGAGAGCAGAGAGGCAGATAAAGAAATGGTTCTGAAACTGGGTAAACTGGCTTTCAGGCAGCTGATGAAAGGGAACCTGATCTTCTATGAGGAAGACCTGAGAGAGTGTGGCATTGATGTGACTGAAGCATCAGTGTATTCAGGTGTGTGTACACAGATCTTCAGAGAGGAGTTTGGACTTCACCAGAGTAAAGTGTACTGCTTTGTTCATCTGAGCATTCAGGAGCACCTCGCAGCTCTGTATGTGCATCTGACATTCATGAATGAAAAGAAAAATGTTTTAAAAAATACAACAACCAACATATTGAAGCTGAAATCTACAATCTCAGATGTTCACAAGAGTGCTGTAGATCAGGCTTTAGAGAGTGAAAATGGACATCTGTATCTTTTCCTTCGCTTTCTTCTGGGTCTCTCACTGGAGTCCAATCAGATCCTCTTACAAACCATCATGAAACCCAGAAGAAGAAGCTCCCAGGAAACAGTTCATTACATCAAGAAGAAGATCAGAGAGAATCCCTCAACAGAGAAATCCATCAATCTGTTCCACTGTCTGAATGAACTGGAAGATCATTCTCTAATTGAGGAAATCCAACACTACCTGAAGTCTGGAAATTTACAAAAAAACAAACTTTCTCCATCTCAGTGGTCAGCTGTGGTGTTTGTGTTACTGACATCAGTGCAGGAACACGATGTGTTTGTTCTGAATAAATATATTAACAAACACTGTAAATCAGACAAGGTTCTTCTGAAGCTCCTGCCTGTGGTTGCAGCATCCAGAAAAGCTGAGTAAGTAATGCTGAATAAACTGTTACAACATTCTTACAGCATACATGCAAGAATTTTTCAGACCTTTGTCAGAGTTGAAAGTATGGAGGTCCTTGAATTCTCACAACCTTCCAGTCAGTAGTCCAACAGCTTAACCACTGAGCTACCACAGTGCATTTAACCCTGATGAGCAAGAGGCAGTGCTGGAGTTTTTCCACTCAGTTGTGTGCATCCAACTTTGTAGTAACAGTTTTGGGAAGAAGCACATATGGTCAGTGTGATGGTCACGTGTCCATATACTTTCGCTATATAGTGTACATTGTATATGGAATAAAACAGTGTTATATAATATTAAAGGAAAATAGTTGAGAAGGGTGTTGTGATGCAGACCAACATGCAGTAGTGTAAATGAAATTATCTGGCATTGATTATTTTACTATTAGCAGTAAAATATATTATTTTTCTTATACGAAGGTAATTTGTCCATATAAGAAGTTCCTGTTATCACTGATGTAGATACAGCAGCTGCCTTTCCTCTTTTGATAAGACAAAAAATATGCTTATATAGTTCTTTATATAACTCTACTTGTCTGTTTTCACTGCATTACATTACATTTCTATTGACAGTTTGTTACACTGAAATCATTACTATAATAGAGTTAATGACATCATCAGTGGAAATGGCAAGAAATACTTTTATTAAAGAAAGAAATTTTTTCATGATTATAACTTTTGATTTATATAATAATAATAATAAAGCTCATTAGATGAAGGTAAAAAGGAAGAAGTGAAGCCAATTTCACCAGAAAATTTAATGGGAATGTACAAATCACTGTGGGCCCCAATGAGCAGCAAGTCTACAGCCGAATCACAGCTCATATTCAGAATAGTGATATTTTCATGTCAGGCCATTACAACCCCAAAGTTCCTCACTTGAAAATAATGAGACAAATAACCACAAAGCATAGTATATTAAAATATATAATATGTATATATTGTGAAAAACTTACTGAATATTACAAAGTGCTGACACTGAAGACTCCTTTCATAAATATAACATAAATGTCATCATACAGAAATCTATACCATATCACCATTACATACAGGTTACTTTTTTAATAAGTTTTCTTTTATAATAGCATATATATAAAATATATTTGTGTTTAACATTTTGTTATGATATATCTTCAAAGAATCCAGTTACAGTGAATCCAGTGGCGGACCGTGTATTTCACACCTAGGCCTTCACTGGTGTCCTTCCTGAATTAATCCACCTCTATACCATCATTATGACGCCAAGGCAATAGATACTAATCAACCGTTAAATAACAAAGTAAAAAAGAAATTATTCTACAGTATTTCACACCTCACAGGGAATAGTCCATTTTATTACGGTTACTTTTCTCTATAAAGACATTCTTGATGACGTGTGCAGCAAACTGCAATCTCCGGAGGACGCAGCATCCGAAATGAGACACAGTGAATATAGAAACACTGTATAACAGTGGATTGTGTCACAGGCTCTTATAGCGTACATAAATAAAATTACACTACATATAGCAAAAAAACACATTAACACAATTCAGTCTCACAAGTTTCCTTTCACTGCAGCAGAAAAAAAAAAAAAACACAGCCCACCCCGGGGATCTGGAATGAAGGCAAACTGAAAACCCAAATGCATAAATGGTTCTTGAAAAAGCTTACCAACTATTTTAAAGAATCAAAAGGATTTTCTTGAAAAGTCCGTCTTGAAATGCATTTGTAAGGATGTCCGCGACCAAATCAATTTCTTCTCCTCTGCCAGCCATTGTGAATTAAAATATATATATTTCATTTAGTTTGTGCAGTTATCCAATCAAAAGATGTGAAATTGCTGACTTAATCGTATGCCTGCTAGATGGCCCCAGTGACGCCAATTCGAAATCTGATTGGTTAATGGATCAGTTTCATTGCCACTTATTTTAAGCTATGGGTGCCTACACTTTTTATTTCTGAAGACCTTATGGTCTGGCAACACATGATGTCATCCACTGGCTGAAATATGATTGGATAAATACTCTTATCATAAATATACACTACTGGAAGCAGCGCAACCAAGAGAAAACCTATGAAATGTAGAGAATAGACTATTGGGAATAATTTAATACACATTCATGGAAAAATATATTAAATATATTAAAATGCAAGTCAGTGATTCAGATCACTGCTGTTTAGGCCAGCAGAGAAGGACTTGCTGACCCTAATGGTCCACCACTGAGTGAATGAGCTGTAGCTATAAAAACAATGATTATTAGAACAAGTGCATTAATATAAAGCTGTGATTTAGCTGCACTACAGTCAGAGCTGCTGTTACAAAAAATTAGTCAACACTTTCTGATCAGAATCTAAAATCAAGGGTTCTGTATTATTAATGCCTCTAATATAAATTCAGTAAACATTCATGTTACACAACAAACACATTACACTATGTCACACCACTTTTTAGCATGTTTGCACAATTCTTTTTTAAGTGTAAACGAACATGTGACATTGTACACTGTTATTGCATCATGTATTTGTTTTTTCTTTAGACTTAATAATTGTGGCCTAAATGAGGAAGGTTGTGCACTTTTGGCCTCAGTGCTCAGCTCTAAATCCTCCAATCTGAGAGAACTGGATCTGTCTAGGAATAAACTGAGAGACTCAGGAGTGAAGTGTCTCTCTGCTGTACTGGAGAATCTTCACTGTAACCTGGAGACACTGAGGTAAGATAATCTCTGCTTGATGTTAATTTGCCTCAGACAGTGGTGGAAATGTCTTCAGTAAAAATGAGTTGTAACAAGTTAGGTAACATTCTGGTAATTAAACTGTCAGGGATTTTCCTCCTGCACTGAGCACTGTGTGAGGAAGAATTCAACATTCATAAAGCATTACAGCCTGCAGTTCTGTGTTGTCATATGTTGTTTTGTTTATATTGCTGTGTGTGTGTGTGTTTTTTTTTTTATTATTCATGTCTAGTCTCCACCAATGTCCTGTCATTGGTTGTCATCCTGATGGTTACAGATTACTCTCACCTGGTTTTTAGTTTTCACTTTTCACTTTGGGTTTCTGTGTTCAGCAAGAAGTTATGTTCAGTGTGTTCAGTGTTTTGCTGTCTGACTTTGCCAGGTGTTTTTGTACTCTGTTGCTTTGTCCTGGTTTTGATCTTGTTCTGGTTTCTGGATCTCTATGTTTTTGATTGTCCTGCTTCTGTTTGCTGATCTCCTGACCTCTGCCTGTTTCCTATTCTGATTTGAATTATATTTTGGATTTGTCTGCTCCTACTTTAAAACATTAAGATGGAACCATAATTTAACCTACAAACAAAATTAACCTTAAACTACAGTTTCTGTAAAAAAATCCTCACTGGGAAAGGCTAAATTTTCTCACAAAATATAAAACTGTTATATATATATTCCTCAAAATGTGACTGCATTTGGTCCCTGTGAAGACAGAAATACACAAACACACACAAGCACAATTTTGTTATTTATTTATTGCTTTCATATATAATTCATGACTAAATGCTAATTCCATAGATTAATTTGATTCCAGACTGCAGTGACTCTTTAATGAAAAAGTTCTTGCTGAACTGATCTGTGTCCTGAACTGAGAGAGTGAAGAGTGTGTCATTGTCTCTCTGCAGGTTGTCTGGTTGTGAAATCTCAGATGAAGGCTGTGATGCTCTGACTTCAGCTCTGAGATCAAACCCCTCACACCTGAGAGAACTGGATCTGTCTGGGAATAAACTCAGAGACTCAGGAGTGAAGAATCTCTCTGCTGTACTGGAGAATCCTCACTGTAAACTGGAGACACTGAGGTAAGATCATCTCTCTGAGAGTCACATGACCTGCTCCTCAGTAAGACACATTCTCTAATAGTGAGACTGAAGCAGAGGTTTTAGGTTCAGCATCAAATATCCTGAGGATAAAATCATTTCATTTCAGACCACACTGATGTTCTTCCTGATCTGATCACAGTATTTATGTATTCAGTGTGTGTAGTAGTATAAACAGGTCAGGGTCGAGTTTCCCTAAAGCATCACAGCAAAAAGTTCACTGTTTAAAGGTAGAGCGAGCATCACATTGAACACTCTCTCTCCCAGCTAATATGATCTTAACTTTAAAATGCTTTTTAGGAAACTCAGTCCTGATTGTACTTGTCAAACATTTAATTCAGCTGTATTATAAACACACACACACTTGTAGTGCTTTCATGTGGAGATTTCAGCAGGCACATAAATCATCATTAATATAACTCAATTCAGAGGTCTTGCAATAAAAGCTCAGGAATAGGTTACAGTTATGAGAGTTAAGTTTTTTTCATTTTCACATATGACTTCATTAAGTTCATTATTCTGTGTGTCCTGAACTGAGAGAGTGAAGAGTGTGTCATTGTCTCTCTGCAGGTTGCGTTATTGTAAAATCTCAGATGAAGACTGTGCTGCTCTGACTTCAGCTCTGAGATCAAACCCCTCACACCTGAGAGAACTGGATCTGTCTAGGAATAAACTCAGAGACTCAGGAGTGAAGTGTCTCTCTGCTGTATTGAAGAATTCTCACTGTAACCTGGAGACACTGAGGTAAGATCATCTCTCTGAGAGTCACATGACCTGCTCCTCAGTAAGACACATTCTCTAACAGTGAGACTGAAGCAGAGGTTTTAGGTTAAACATTAAATATCCTGAGGAGAAAAATCATTTCACATCAGTGCATGTTCAAACTTTTTCTTCATTTCTACTGATGTGATCACAATATTTATGTATAACATGTAACATGTAATATAACATGTTAAGCCACTCAGGGTTGTTTCTCAAAATCATTACAGCACAAACAATGTTTAATAGTAAAGCAAGCATCAATTTAAACACTTTTTCTCCCAGTTAAAATTATGTTAACTTTAAAAATGCTTTTTAAAATGCTCAGAAATAGGGTACAGTTTTAAGAGTTTTCTCATTTTCACTCCTCCAACGTTTGAGAAATCCTTTTCAGTCAATCAGTTATGTCAGATTTTTAGCCCTTTTCACACACTATAAACAAATAATCCAATCTTAGTTTAGTTTAGTTGAAAACACCAGGGGCTGAGCCCAAAACATGAGGGGCTAATTAGGGAGAGAGGGTAAGCAAGAATAGCACATTTTATACAGGCAGTTTTATTTAATATTGTTTAATAATAAACACAAATGAACACAAATAGTATGAAACTCTCTAAAATTTTATTTCAACTCCTCCCATCATTTCAGAGTGTTGCTACTAAAAAGGAGTTCATTAAATTCATTACATTTTCTCTCACACAGGTATGCCATGCAGTATTATCTCTTACTGCTTGTGTGTGAAGCAGTGCCATGCAGATCCTTTATAATTATTAGTATTTTACAATAATCTATATTATACTTGCACCTCTTATTTCATTCTTCATTTATGGTGGCAATACTGTATGTATTATTCTTTGTTTATTTATTTATTTATTTTTGCCTCTCTTCTCTTATTGTTCTCATCTGTCTTGCTGCTTGTATCTTGTTTACTTCATGCTCTTGGTGAATTTTCTATCCTATTTCTTTGAGGGTGGAATCATCAGAGAGTATCTCCAAGACTGGACATGAGCAAAACGGTCAATTACCATACTAGTATTTATAGTGCTGAGAATTCCTTTTTCAATTGATAGAACAGCCAAATGATGGAGTCTGTTCTGGCCCATTGTTCACCTAAGACATGTATGTATTTTAATTTAAATACGAGCCCCGAATGATTAGCCCTAGCAACGCCCCTGGTTGGTTACTGCTCTTTAAAATTTCATAAACATGATTCACAGCAATACACAATGATTTAATCAGTTCAATACACAGTGATTTAGACTGGCTCACCAGAGTCTTCTCAAAGATCTTCATCCTCTCTCTGGCACTAGTCACCATCCTGCCCTGTTTAAAATCAGCTATCATCATCCCTTTTTCTAAAGAGCCAGTCACCAACAGCCTTTATGACTATAGAGCAGTTGCATTTACACCAGTACTCATGAAGTGCTTTGAGAGACTGGTCTCACAACACAGATCCAGTCTGCCCACCCACCTTTTACCCACATCAGTTTGCAGAGAAAGCAATCAGAACCGCAGCACACATCATGGCCATAGCCCTTTAGAAAGCACTGTGAGCCACCTGGAACTCCGAGGAACCTACTGTATCTAAGACTGCTGTTTATAGACTACAGCTCAGCTTTTATAGTCTTCATCTCAGGCATCCTATTCAGCAAACTAGCTGTAGTAGGCCTCTTCTTTATATCTGGATAAAGGTCACAAACTGCCCAAAATCTTGGGCAGAAGGCTGGACACAAGGCTGTGTGCTGAGCCCACTACTCTACTCCCTGTTCGCATGCAACTGTACTCCTGCCCATCCTACCAACACCATTGGACTCATCTCAGGTGGTGATGTATCAGCCTACAACAATGAGGTCCAGAAACACTGAACACCACAAAAACAAAACAAAAGGACAAGGGTCAACAGTATCAAATTCCTTGGAGCCCACATATCCGATGACCTCTCCTGGTCTGCCAACACAAAAATGTACAGCAGTGGCTACACTTCCTCTGAAAGCTCAGGAAAAACAACCTGGAGTGTAAGTTGCTGGAGGACATTTAATAAGCATGCTTGCATACTGCATTTCAGTGTGGTATTCTGGCTGTACTGCAATAGACAAGAGAGCACTCCAAAGGATAATAAACACAGCCAATAAAATCATGGGCTGCTCACTGGCCTCCCACCACCACAGTAAGGCCAAAAACCTCATCAAACAAATATCACACCCAGGCTACCAGCTGTTTGATCTCCTGACCCCTGGCAAATGGTACAGGTCCTGCAAGAATCTCTCTCTAAACTCACACTATTGTGGAATATCAGATGTGCAATATCACTTCCTTGTCACTTTATAACTGTAGTCACTTTATACTGTTTCAGTCTGTTCAGAAAATAAGCAAAGGTCTGTGCAATATTCAGTGAATCTCAGGGAAGTACTTTACTCCAAACTATTGCACTTTATGTAAATTTGGTTCATCGTTTTCTTGCAGATATTATATGTCTGTTTCTTGACCCTAACTTTTGTTGTATGCAGAGCTATACATTGACAAAAAGCGCTTTCTTTTCTTTTCTTTTGCTGCTGATGGGCCCTTGAGCAAGGCCCTTAACCACTTCTGCTCCATGGTCTTGTATTATGGGTGACCCTGTTCTCCAACCCCAACTTTAAAATCTGGGATGTGCCAATATTTCACTGTGCTGCAGTGTATATGAGACAAAAATAAAGGCTTCTTCATATTCTTTATTGTTTCCGCAGGTTGTGTAATTGTGGTGTCGCAGCTGAAGGCTGTGCTGCTCTGACTTCAGCTCTGAGATCAAACCCCTCACACCTGAGAGATCTGGATCTGTCTTGGAATAGACTCACAGACTCAGGAGTGAAGAGTCTTTCCGCTATACTGGAAAATCCTCACTGTAAACTGGAAATACTGAGGTAAGATCATCTCTCTGAGAGTCACATGACCTGCTCCTCAGTAAGACACATTCTCTAACAGTTTCACTGCACACTGATTAATCTGATTCCTTATTTTCTGAGAGTATCTGGAAGTTTTAGGCATCACAGCACCAGTAAGGTCGCCAGGTTTACACCATACTGTGCTAGTTTTGGAAGGTTAAGGTAATAAAAAGTTAGTAGAGTTTTTTTTTACTCTACTACTTTTTAAGAATTTTTTTCTTTTGATCTTTAAAATAACAAAAGTTGTTTTTTCAGGATAACATCTGTCTTTTTTCCACATGTCAGAATGCACAATTACTGTTCAGTTCTTTAGTAAAATACAAGCAACCTACAGCAGGGAAAACTGTACACCCATGGACAAAATTATTGGTACCCTTCCATTAAAGGAAAAAAAAAAAACACACAATGGTCACTGAAATAACTTAAAATGGAGAATGAAAATTGAGTAATGAAAATCAAATACTGCTTTTGAATTGTGGTTCAACAGAAGCATTAAACAAAATAAAAACAACAAAAACAAACAAACAAACAAAAAAACTGGCCTGAACAAAAATTATGGTAACATAACTTGTTTATAACTATGTATACCCTTAACTTAATATTTTGTTGCACAACCTTTTGAGGCAATCACTGCAATCAAGTGATTTCTCAATAAGACTTCTGCACCTGTCCACAGGTATTTTGGCCCACTCCTCGTGAGCAAACTGCTCCAGCGGTCTTAGGTTTGAAGGATGCCTTCTCCAGACTGCATTTTTCAGCTCATTCCACATATGATCAATGGGATTTAGATCAGGGCTCATAGAAGGCCACTTCAGAATAGTCCAATGTTTTGTTCTTAGACAATCTTGGGTGTTTTTAGCTGTTTAGTGTGTTTTGGGTCATGGATAATGACCCACAACACCAAGCTGAGACCAAGCTTTCTGACACTTGGCAGCACATTTTGCTTCAGAATGCCTCGATAGTCTTGAGATTTCATTGTACCTTGCAGAGATTCAAGACACTCTGTACCAGATGCAGCAAAGCAGCCCCAGAACATAACCAAGCCTTTGTTGGTACAGTGTTGTTGTCTTTGTATGCTTTATTTTGCTTTTGTGAACATAGAGCTGATGTGACTTGCCAAAAAGCTCCCGTTCAAAGGACAGTATCTCTGAAGCTTTGTGGCTTGTTAATATGCATTTTAGCAAATTCCAGTCTTGTTTTTTAATGATTTGCTTGCTTTTATGATTTCCTTTGTCATCTTCCATTTAGTCCACTTTGGCTCAAACAGTGATGGATGGTGCGATCTGACACTGATGTACCTTGTCCTTGGAGTTCACCTCTAATCTCTTTGGAAGTTGTTCTGGGCTCTTTGCTTACCATTCATGTTATCTGTCTCCTAAATTTGTCAAGTTGTCTCTTGCAGCCATGTCCAGGGAGGTTTGCTACAGTCCTGTGGACCTTAAACTTATGAAAAATATGTGCAACTCTAGTCACAAGAACACCATGCTGCTTGGAGATGGTCTTATAGCCTTTACATTTAACATGGTTGTCTATAATTTTCCTTCTAATCTCCTGAGACAACTCTCTCATTAGCTTTCTGTGGTCAATGTTCAGTGTCATGCACATCATGATTCCAAACAGCACAGTGACTGCTTTTCACCTTTTAAATAGGCAGTCTCCTTGATTAGAATTTTTGAAGACATCTGTGATGCTAATTCACACTTTTTTTTTTAACTTGTCCCTATGGTCAAATTATTTTTAGTCTTTTCTAGGGTTACCATGATTTTTGTCCAGGCCAGTTTCATTAGTTTTTTTAATGCATCTGCAAATTTAATTCAATTCAATTTTATTTGTATAGCACTTTTAACAAAGAGCATTGCCTCAAAGCAGCTTTACATGAGAAACAACATAAGAAAACAACAAACAGACAAACAGTCCTAGATGTTATCCCAAGTGAGCAAGCCTGAGGTGACTGAGGTGACTGTGGCAAGGAAAAACTCCCTTAGATGGTAAGAGGAAGAAACCTTGAGAGGAACCAAACTCAAAAGGGAACCCATCCTCATTTGGGTGACGCCGATACAGCATGTGTATAGTGTTATGTAAATCAATAAGGAGGTTGTTGTCCACAGCGCTGCTTGAATACCCCAATCCTCACAAGCAGAACCCGGCTGGAGCTGGTCCATCTCCGGATGCCACTGGAACCGGCACAGTCTCTGTATGCCTCGGGATGGGTAGAAGGGAAACGATGGAACAGCATTAGCATAGCTGCTGTTCATAATATTAGCAGCACTAGCTGAATGTGCATTTAATCAGATGTACTGGAGCACAAGGTTATAGGAAGTGTTAGATGTATGCCAGGCTAAAGAGATAAGTCTTTAGTCTACATTTAAACTAGGAGACTGTGTCTGAGCCCCGAACACTGTCAGGAAGACTATTTCAAAGTTTTGGAGCTAAATACGAAAATGCTCTACCTCCTTTTGTGGACTTTGATATATTGGGAACTACTAGAAGTCCGGAATTTTGCGATCTTAAGGAGCGTGGTGGATTGTAACGTGTTAGAAGATTGGAGAGATAGGTGGGAGCTAACCCAATTAGAGCCTTATGTAAGCCTTATGTAAGTAGAGCTACTTTATAGTCAATTCTAAACTTAACAGGTAGCCAGTGCAGTGTTGATAATATTGGGGTTATATGATCAAATTTTCTTGATTTGGTAAGAACTTTGGCGGCTGCATTCTGGACTAACTGTAGCTTGTTTATTGAAGATGCAGGACAACCACCTAGTAATGCATTACAGTAGTCCAGTCTGGAGGTCAGGAATGCATGAACTAGTTTTTCTGCATCAGATACAGATAAAATGTTCCTAAGCTTGGCAATATTTCTAAGATGGAAGAAGGCTGTTTTTGTGATATTGGAAATATGATTTTCAAAGGATAAGTTGCTGTCTAATATTACACCCAGATCTTTCACTGTTGAGCTAGTAGCAACAGTACATCCTTCTAGGTGCAAGCTGAATTGCGAGAGCTTCTGTGTACTAGTTTTTGGGCCAATAAGTAATATCTCTGTCTTATCAGAATTTAATAATCTATTTATCATTTAATAATTATATTAAATATTAATTATAATAATTATTTAATAATTATTGGTCATCCAATCTCTAATATCTTTAACACACTCAGTTAGTCTAGACAAATTACATATTTCATCTGGTTTTGATGAAATATATAGCTGGGTATCATCGGCATAACAATGGAAACTAATCCCATGCCTTCTAATGATGTCACCCAATGGAAGCATGTATACTGAGAAAAGCAGAGGTCCTAAAACTGACCCCGTATTTCACTGGCACTACACTGGACAGTTCTCCATTTAAATCTACAAGGTGGTATCGATCAGACAGGTAGGATCTAAACCATTTTAATGCCTGTCCCTGCATACCTATGTGATTTTGTAAGCGATCTATGAGAATATTATGATCTATAGCAGGGGTGTCCAATCTTATCCGCAAAGGGCCGGTGTGGGTGCGGGTTTTCATTCCAACTAAGCAGAAGCCACACCTGAGTCTACTGAGAGCCAAGATCTACTGATTAGCCAGTTGGAATCAGGTGTAGCTTCTGCTTGGTTGTTAATAGTTAATAATATTAAGAAGAGGCTCTGCATCTGCATGTATCACTTCTTTCAGCAGTCTAGTTGGAATTGGATCTAGCAAATGCGTTGTTGATTTAGCCGTGATGATAGCACTTCCTGCCCTATGGTGGTAAAGCATTGTAGCTTTAAGTGTGGAGCTATAGGCTGGTCTGGATCACTGGATGCCGTCAGTGGTTGAACATCCAATATTTTGTTCCTGATACTACCAATTTTTTAGTGAAGAAATTCATAAAGTCCTCACTACTAAACTGTGTTGAAATACTATCTCCAGAAATCTGATGCTTTGTTAGTTTAGCCACTGTACTAAATAAGAATCTGGGATTGTTCTGATTTATTTTTTATCAGATTGCTCAGCCCTAGCAGCTTTTAGAGCCTGTCTATAGTTAGACAGACTGTCTTTATACGCGATTCTAAAAACTTCTAATTTGGTTTTTTTCCACTTTGGCTCGAGGTTATGGGTTGCTCTCTTGAGGGCGTGAATATGACTATTGTACCATGGTGCAGGTGTTTTATCTCTGACCTTTTTTAGTCGGATGAGGGCAACAGTGTCTAGTGTGCTGGTAAAAATAGTGCCTATGCTGTTGGTTACTTCATCTGGATCATCTGCATTTAGGAGTCTAGTAAGACGTTGAGACAGATCTGGCAGATTGTTTCTAAATCTGTCTTTAGTGGTCGGAGTTATAGTTCTACCAAGTTTATAACGTGGAGAGACATGTCTAGTATGTTCTACAGGTAGAGTGTACACTAAGAGGTGATGGTCTGTGATATCAACGCTTTGAGGTAGAAAGGTTATATCAGAAATATCAGTCCCATGTGATATAACTAAGTCTAGTGTATGATTAAAACGATGAGCTGGTCTATTAATGTTTTGCTTAACCCCAAAGGAATTTAGTAGATCTATAAATGCGAGTCCTAACGCATCGTTAGCATCATCTACATGAATGTTAAAGTCTCCTACAATTAACACTTTGTCAGAACTGATTAAAAGATCTGAGAGTAAATGTGAAAACTCATTAATAAAAACACCGTAGGCCCCCGGGGGTCTATACAACATACAACTCGCGATTCCCAATGTCGTAGTTTTGCTCCGCCAGGGTTAGCTTTTTGGAATAAAAGGCGCATGGACGGAGTGCCAAGGGTTTACCTCCTCGTTTGGATAGCACTGCTCCCACTCCCAGAGCTGAGGCATCTACTTCTAATACAAAGGGTTGGTTGGGATCGGGATGTAGTAGAGTAGGAGTGGAGCAGAAGGCAGCTTTCAGCAGTTGGAAGGCTTCGACCGCGGGACATGTCCATTTTAGTGTCTGTGGTTGTCCTCGTAATAATGCGGTGAGGGGTGCAGTGTGCATACTGTAATTTCAAATGAAACGACGGTAAAAATTTGCAAACCCTAGGAAGTGCTGTAGCTCCTTAACAGTTTGTGGTTGTGGCCAGTTCTTCACCGCTGCAACTTTTGACTGGTACATCCTGATACCTGTCAAGTAAATGATGTAACCCAGGAACTGAACGACTGTCTGGTGGAACTTGCAGTTCTCAAGCTAGAGGAAGAGATGGTGACGTCGGAGGTGCTCGAGTACCTCCCAGACATGGTGAACGTGCTCCGACCGGCTTAGGGAATAAATCAGAATATTGTTGATATACACGATAACGAACTGGTGGAGCATGTCACGGAAGATTTCGTTCATAAAATTTTGAAATACTGCAAGTATTATAGGGGCAAGGGGTAAGCGAATTTCACCGTCTGAGCATTCAGGTTCCAGTGATCAATACACGGTCGAAGGCCGCCATCCTTTTTCCCCCACAAAGAAGAAGCTGGATGCTGCCAGAGAGGCAGAAGGACGGATGAACCCTTGGCGAAGCGCCTCCTTGATGTACTCGTTCATGGCCTTATGTTCCGGGACAGACAGCGGGTATATGCGCCCCTTGGGAATCTTGGGGTCAGGCAGGAGATCCACTGCACAATCCCAGGATTGATGTGGGGGAAGCTTAGTGGCTGCGGCTTTGCTGAACACATCGGCGTATGCTCGATACTCAGATGGAAGGTCCACCTCAGTGCAAGTTGGAGGGCTCTCGATGTTCGTCAATCCCAGGAGAACAGGTTTAGGTGTTGGGGTCGGAAGTGCATGGAGACAAGAGTTGAGGCAGTAATCGCTCCACTGCTTGATATGCCCAGTACTCCAGCGAATGGTGGGTTGATGCCGCGCTAGCCATGGGCGTCCTAGGACAATGTCCACCCTGGCCTCCTCCAACACGAACAGGGAGAGCATCTCCTCATGCATGCAGCTGATGCGCAATCTTAGCTCCGTCGTTATACACTATACCAGTCTGTGGCCCAGCGGTTTTCCCTGGATGGTCGCGTTGGGCTCCTTCGCCGTGGGATGTGGCCTTCGGTAAGGATACGGGAGGAAATGAAGTTTCCCGACGCACCCGAGTCGAATAATACACTGACAGGGTGAGAATGGGAGTCAAACATTAATGTGGCATCATGGTAACATCGAGTACTGAGTACAGAGCTGAGGTGGATGGTACTCACCACCGGGCGTGGAAGACAGACTGGACAGGTGGAGATGGAGTGACCGGATTCTCCACAGTACAGGCAGAGACCCTGTTGGAGCCGGTGCTGACGTTCCTTCACGGACAGATGGTATTCGTCAGTCTGCATAGGCTCTGGAGTGGAGAAATCCTCGCGGGATGAGGTATCGGAGCAGGTGTTCCCCGTAACGGCGACCGCGACGAGGTGTTGGGACATGGTCTGCGCCTTCATCATGAAGGACTCCAGGCTGGCCGTGTCATCATAGATCGCCATCTGCCATCGGATCTCGGGCTGTAAACCCCACCGGTAAGCCGCGAGCAGCGCTGCCTCATTCCAGCCACTTGATGCCACCAGCGTGCGGAAGTGCAGCGTGTACTCGTGGACGGTGTTCCTTCCTTGCCGCAGAGTAAACAGCTCATCATGCATCGAGAGGGCGGAGGCGCTCCCTCCGAAGACCGAATACTGGGTTCTCAGATGTCCATAACGCCTCCACCCAGCATCAGGCCTCACTGGACAGCAGCGATAGGATGAAGGTGATCTTCGCGTGGTCATCGGGGAACTGCTGGGGAACCACATCAAAATACAAGTGTCATTGCATAACAAATCCGGCGCATTCTGATACCTCACCCGAGAACTGAGCAGGTTTGGCCATGGGACAGGCCGGGGGTACCGTCATGGACAGTATGGTCCACTCTAGCGAGGTCACCAGTGCAGCCACCGGATCAGGTGTAGGAGGCGGTCTGGGTTGAGGCTGCTGCTGATCAGGATTGGGCGGCGCACCATCGTGCTGGCCTTCCATCTCGCAGGTAGGACTTTGTTTGTAGTTTTGGGGCGAGTATTCCTGTAACAGTGGGACTCAGGAGGCAGAGAGAGAATCCAAGACGTCACTTTAATAACAAATGCAGCAGGCAAAACAAAACTTAGGCTCAGGTAAATGGTTAGGCCGGCAAACGTAACTTATGCAACAGGTGGTGCAGGCAAGCAGGCAGACAGAAAAGAAACACACACATAGCAGTCTAAACAGTCTTAATACTCGCCGCTGTCCTCTGCGAGTAAGCGCTTTAAATAAGCGCTGTGAGATAGAGTGCAGGTGGAGATAATTAAAAGTCTGGTGATTGGGAGCGCGGTTGAGGTTGGCGTGCCCATGACAGTATACCATAAAACGCTGTAAAGACAATAATCAACAAAGCGCAACAAAGTGCAACAAAGCGCAACATTAGATGTTGCAATACTATAACAGTGCTGGTTGTCTTTAACTATAACATTTTAACAGTGCAGCATGCTTATGAAAATCCAGTATATTAACACAGCTCCCTCACAGTGTTGCACAGCCCTCTTGCAGAATACCGTGGTTCCCTTGAAGTGTAGCCCAGCCTGATTCACAAGATCTAATCCATGGGTCTAATCCAGGGTTCTCCAACACATCACTCATGACCCATTTCTGAGTAGCTTGCCTGAAGTTTCATAGAATATGTACAAAACTGATAAAATCAAATTAACTTAATAAACCTGTTTAAATTTTTATCCCAATCAAACTTACAGATGTCCCACCCCTTTCCAGTGTTGTGCTGAAATCTGACTCCCCAGTCAAATCATACTGCACCACGCATGCTCGCACATCACGCAGTTTAATCCAGCCCTTTATCAACTGATTTCACACAAAGCTAGCACCAAGACTGTACATGGAAGCATTACATAAACTTAAATCCATAAGCACAAATTGAAGTAGTTTGGATAAAGGATAAAGAAAACACATGGCAGATCTTTTTATCTTGGAAGCTGTTGGGGATTTGACAGCATTAGAAATAAAGCTACGATGCTGCCAAAGTAAAAGCGGACAATGAATCTTTCCTGCTGCACGAAGATGCAGGATGATGAGTGTGCTGTAGACATTTCTTATGCAGCTAGTGTTTCAGAGTAAAGTACTCTTTAATATTTCCCATTGAACATGCATATGAATGCCATAAATATACTATTCTTTAATCCCATGAAGTCCAGTACAATGTTAGGTCCCTGTTTTCGAAATTAATGTTACCTTCAGTAACAAAGGTGTTTCATTTTTTACAATAAGACTTTTACAGTCTTGGTGAGGCTATCAGGGTATGTACCAGGGGGCTGTCAGTAAAAAATTTGCTGATAAATAACAGAATCTATATGAATAAACAAAATACAAAAGTGTAGCTCTTCATTTTGTCAAAGTAGCTCTGAGAGGAAAAAAGTTTGGACAGCCCTGGTGCACTGTGGCGCTACTGCAGTGTAGCATGACTGTCTTCCAGAGGCAGTGAAAACCAAAATCAAGTAATCACAAAATTGCACAGTGGGTTACCTGAGAATAAGTAGCAATAGAGGGAAAACAGTCATAAAACCTGTGGCAGTAGATACAGAGAAGAAACAGACCTGGTGTGAATCATCAGCCAGACGCTCAGAGAAGATTCACATTGACACATGGAAACAAACTGGACAACTGAATGCAACGATAAAATGCAACTCATTTTAATCTTCAATCTAAAACTGTTACTCGTAAACCTAAATGTATCAGAATGGTTTCAACTTTTTAAAAAAAGGTTTAGGAGAAAGGGGTATTTGGTACATTTGGCTTCCTGTACACAATCATTCACAAACACAACAACTGGAATTTGTTTTTTAGTTCCTGCTCTCATATAATACATAAGTAAGATTCCTGTTTTATAGTTAAAGACTGCAGTGACTCTTTAATGTAAAAGTTCCTGCTGAATTGATCTGTGTGTCCTGAACTGAGAGAGTGAAGAGTGTGTCATTGTCTCTCTGCAGGTTGTGTAATTGTGAAATCTCAGATGAAGACTGTGCTGCTCTGACTTCAGCTCTGAGATCAAACCCCTCACACCTGAGAGATCTGGATCTGTCTTGGAATAGACTCACAGACTCAGGAGTGAAGAGTCTTTCTGCTGTACTGGAGAATCGTCACTGTAAACTGGAGACACTGAGGTAATATCAACTCTCTGGAGAGTCACATGACCTGCTCTTTAGTAAATCAAGGTTGTAGTAGGCCGAGTTTATAGATCCATGCATTTGTCCAGTGTTTGATCAGAATGCAGAAGTGTACTGACTCCACACTGACATGTCCAGTTTCTCAGTGTCCATAACACAGAGTATTTAATCCAGTGGCATGTGTGGAAACAGAGAAGACAGTAAAAAGTGCTAAAAACCAGTAACAGTGTCAGACAGAAGAGTCTTTCATACCACTGATGTCCATTTCCTGAGTTGAAATTTTCTCCTAGGTGACAGCACATTCAGCTTCTCTTTCTAAGAACTCTGGCGGCTGGATTCTGGACTAACTGTAACTTTACTGAAGATGCAGGACGAACACCTAGTAATGCATTACAATAGTCCAGTCTGAAGGTCATGAAAATATGAACTAGCTTTTCTGCATGATATACAGATAAAATGTTTCTAAGCTTGGCAAGATATCTAAGGTACAAGAATGCTATTTTTATAATATTGTAAATATGATTTATAAAAATATTATGATATTTTAAAATAATATCTCTGTCTTAACAGATTTTAGTAATAGAAAATGATCAATCATCCAATCTTTTATATCATTTACACACTCAGTTAATCTGGACAATTTAGATATTTCATCTGGTTTTGATGAGCGATATAACTGGGTATCGTCAGCATAACAATGGAAACTAATCCCATGTCTTCTAATGATGTTACCCAAGGGAAGCACATATATTGAGAAAAGCAGAGGTCCTAAAACTGATCCTTGTGGGAACCCATATTTCACTGCCATTACAAAGGATATTTCTCCATTTAAATCTAATCTGTGGTATTCAGAGACAAGCACATACATTATGTCTGTCTAGCATTCAGATGTTGGTCTTATCTGCTTTCCAGTAAATAGTATGCTTTTTTAATAAGGTGTGTATTAAATTGGATCTTTTATCATCATTATTCTTCCTCAGACAGATGGCTACAGTGATTATATTCACAACAAAGCTATTTGTTGTTCTCCAGACACTTGTCAGTGATACCTGAATGATACAAAAGTATGTTATGTGACAGTTTTTTTTGCATTAATGACATTTTCTCAACAAGGACTGTTACCAAACTATTTGTTCACATTTAAATTCTTAATATAGACTTAAAAAAGGTGGACTCTTTTTTACATTTTTATCTATAATTTGCATTTCCATCAGCTATATCAGTGAACATTTTAATGTACTAGATCTTTTCTTTTAGATGGTAGCTAGTGAAATATTCCTCCACTTGAAACATCTTAGTCTTTCGGGACTGGTGAACAGTGTAGCTGCTGTCATCATGATAACATTTAAAAATTCCATGGAAGTTTCAACTCAGATATTAACAAATATAAAAACCTGCATATGAAAAGACATGACATGTTTCACTGCTGGGTTTTTACAGTCAAATCATTCTCATAGAATTGGCACACACACACACACAATAAATAGAATTTGTTATTTATTGATCTTGTATTATTCTTGATAATATTTTGTATTCCATAGTGATTAAATGACCTGCTCCTCAGTAAGACACATTATCTAATAGTGAGACTGAAGCAGAGGTTTTAGGTTCAGCATCAAATATCCTGAGGAGGAACATGGAAAATATCCTTCAGTTCACAGATGTTTTTCCTGATCTGATCAGTGTTTATGTATTCAGTGTGTGTAGAAGTATAAACAGTTCATGGCCATCACAGCACAAGCATCACTGTTTAATGGTAGAGCGAGCGAACACACGTGTGTGTCAGACAATAAGTCGACTCGTGAACAGCATGAGACGTCGTTGTCAAGCTGTAATTGATGGTCAAGTCAAAATTATTGACACAAATTATTGAGACATTGAGATTTTTTGTTGTGGTATACCCACCACTGTTGTTGGCTTTTGTTTCAATAAATTTTTTGAGATGAGGAAATCACCATTGCAGCTTCTACTTTAATGCCCTACTTTCATGATATAATATCACTGTAGCGTGAACTTTTTACATTTTCCATAAATTTCACCCAAAAGCCAAATATCCTTAACTTTTTGTGAGTAGTGTATATTCCAGATATAAAAGTGCAGTAATCCATTCAAGTTATATAAACTGAGAGAGTGAAGAGTGTGTCATTGTCTCTCTGTAGGTTGCGTTATTGTGAAATCTCAGATGAAGGCTGTGCTGCTCTGGCTTCAGCTCTGAGATCAAACCCCTCACACCTGAGAGAACTGGATCTGTCTGGGAATAAACTCAGAGACTTAGAAAAGAATCAGCTCTTCAGTCTTAAACTACAGAACTTGAGGTGATTTTACAAGTATTTCCAATAAAACAAAAATAAAATATACAAATGTTTATACTTATTTGATACTTATTGTTTAGTGAAGATAAAGTTTCAGTAACCTGGTCCTATTTCTATAAACAGCAACTGATTTTAAACTGGTTCATAATCAGTGGATTTTTTTTTTTTTACTTTTAGGATGTAAAGAATTTATCTGAACCAGTCTGGCCTTTTCCCTCTGATCTTTCTCATCAGCAAGGATTTTCAAACCACAGAACTGTGTCTCATTCAGAGGGTGTTTTGTTTTTCACACCATTCTGTGTAAACTCTGGAGGAGATCAGCAGTTTCTGGAAAACTCTAACCAGCTCATCTGGCAGCAAAAAACATGCCACAGTTAGTCACAGAGATCAGACTTTTTCTTCATTCTGATGTTTGATGTAAGCATTAACTTAAGCTCTTGACATGTATCTGTATTTATACATTGTGTTGCTGGCATCTGATTGGCTGATTATAAGCAGGTGTACAGGTGTTCCTAATAATGTGGATAGTTAGTGTATATTTTTGTATGTGCCTCAAAGTTTAATTTTTTTTTCTTTTAGATAAGCACTTTAACAAAGTGCACAATGTTAACACTACTGTGCTCTAACTACATAACAAAAAAATAGCTAGACTTTCTGACAGAATGCAGTGAGATTTTCTGTACACACAAAGACTATTATAACTACTATAGTAACCATAAGCTATAAATTGCTCACTTCTATTTTCTTCTAACTATTTTGCTTCAGTAGAGTAATTCACAGTGGTGCAGCATGTAGTATTGGTACCTTACAGCACCAGGTTTCTGGGTTTAATCCTGAACTTGGTTTAATAGTTTCACATGCTGCTGTGGGTTTCCTTTGGGTTCTCTGATTTTTCTCCCACTGTCCAAAACATACAGCTAGGTAGAGTGTCTATGCTAACTCCAGTAAACCTGTTCCTGTCTCATGGTGTATTGTTTCTGACCCTCTAACACCATATGGACATACACTACTGAAGGCTTTGTCACAGGCTTCACCTCACACATGAGCACAGCCAAATAACCCAACCTGAAGATCTTACCCTGGATCCTGGGGCTGTGAGGGAAAAATACTACCTGCTGCACTCCCCTGTTACAGTATAATGCTACAAGTACAGTTTATTATTATTAGTAGTAGTAGTATTAATAATAATAATAATAATAATAAATAATAATAATAATAATATCAGCCTTATAACATTAACTATTGGTTAATACTTTCTTTATATTATATAAACACTTGATTAGTAAAAACTTAAAAAGCAATGCTTAATAAATTATACTACTGACATTGAATAATTGTTTGTTTTTTAATCTGGGTTGTTAAGCTGGTAAAGATTGATATTAAATTGGTGCTGTTTATAAAAACCTATTGAGCTGCTCTTTTGGTGTTATGGTCTATCAGTCTGAAATGAGCATTCTGTAGTAGAACGGGAATTTTGCATTTCCAGAAGAAAATGCGTGTGATTGCGAAAAGCAAAGCAATATGTTCTTAAACTATTGCAATACATTGTCAAATAGTATATACAAGCTAAAGTCACAGTTTAAGGTAGTATGTGGCTGTAGAGTAAGAATTCAAGCTGTAGGAACAGTTTAAAGATGATACAAACTTTAAAAAAAAAAAAAAAGACACACACACAGTAGCGGTCTGAAGTCCGTGAAAAATATGTTTAAAAATCCATATAAAAAACTATAATACTTATCAGCATGAAAAGTAATAGTACATCTAAGCAGCATGTTAGCGTTGGAAGCATGTTTCTACCTATTACCGTTTAAGCGATATGCTGCTTAAACTATTGCAAGACATTCTGAAATAATACATAAATACAACTCCGAGCGGGTCTCGGACCCGGGTCTCCACCATGGGAGGCGAACGCGCTAACAAAGTACCACAACAGATGAAAAGCTTCACTGGCAAGTTAACTTATAAAGATGAGGTTTACATCACAGCACGTAATGCACTCAGTTACAAATATAAAAGCTACACATGCTTAAGCTATTGCAAGACATTCTCAAATAATAAATACAAACTAAAGTCACAGTTAAAATATGAAGTTTAAACGAACTAGTGCGCGCGCTGGGAACAGTTTAAAGACGATGCGTCCAACCTCCTCCCTCACTCTAGCTGACGTCACACACACACACACACACACGCACACAGTAGCGGTCTGAAGTCCGTGATGCATTTAACAATGCATATAAAATAAACTATAATACTTATCAGCATGAAACGTAATAGCATTTTAGCGTTGGAACCATGTTTCTAGCGTGTGCAGGAAGTGAAGTCCGTAAAAATTAATATAAAATAAACTATAATACTTATCAGCATGAAAAGCATTAGCACACTTAAGCACGGGCGCGCTAACAAATAAGCTAAAGTGCAGCTTATAACACTACTGAGATCAGTGGAGTAAAGGGAGTGAAAGCAAGGTGACTTATAAGCAAGTTGAAACATGCTTTATACAACTCGCTACACGGCACCTAGCGCAAGCCTCCGTTACATATATAAAAACTATACATGCTTAAACTATTGCAAAAAATTGTCGAATAATAAACACAAAATAAAGTTGAAGTCTAAACGAACCAGCGTGTGTGTTCTGCTTAAATGTCAGTTTAAAGACGATACGACTTAAAAAAAAAAAAAAAAAAAACCTCTTCATTCTTTAGTTTCGACACTTTAGCTGACGTCTCTCTCACACACACACTAGTGATGGGAAGTTCGGCTCATTTTACGGATTCGGTTCTTTGAATCTCGTTCAGCAAAATGAACGAATCTTTTTTCGAGTCATTTCGTTCATTTCGTTCACTCCAGCAGAATGTAATTAAAATGTTCCATGTTAATTCCCTAACACATCTACTCACGCACATATGGATCACATTTCGAATAAGAAAGAACTGTCATATTATAAGTAATATCTTACCTGTGTCTTGAGGCTATGCAGTCTGTTACTTCATCACCTCACCTCCGGATTTTTTGGGTCCAATTCGTTCGTTCTTTTGTCACGTAACATCCTAAACTAAGCTCTGCCGTCTCCTCTATACCCAACAGAATGATTCATCTCACGCGCCTTCGGTTCGAGTCAGTTTGTTCATCACGTGACAGCCCCGTATGGCACCGCAGTCTGAGCCGGAAACAGAAAGATTAGTTTACATAAGTCTTTGGATTCATGTTGTTCGTTCCTGTAATGTGACTGCTTCCCGTCTCAGTATCTTATGACAAATACAATATTACATTAATATTATTGACTTTATAAGGTATTAAATTATAAAACTATAAGATATCATAAAATTATCAAAATATTTGTGCAATAAAAAATTTCTGAAAAATAATAATTCTGTCAGTCTCCTTTTTTATTGTTTAATATTTCTTGAGTATATGTGTGGTGTGTGAGGGTTTTTTTAAAAAAAATAAATAAATAAATCCACATTTTACTTGGAAATGCTAATTTGCCTGTTCTGTCTTTATCTGTAAACAAATACTACTTATTAAAATAAACTACACCTGCAAACACAAAGTACCTATTGTTGTTTATTTTGCCACCAGTTGTGCATTTGCTGGTATAATACTGATAACTCATAAACTCATAAATGACACAGGGGCATAACAGAAAAGTTATATTATTAAATAACTGCATATGGATTAAAAACAACACTCAGATTTATGCATGAATTTATACATTTCTATTTTCTACACTGCAGGGTTAGCTGATGTTTATTCAGATAAATAATACAAAGAATAAATAAACAGTAAGTTAATAAATAAAATAAAATAAAATAAAAAGTAAGTAGATAAATAAGAAAGAAAGAAAGCAAGAATGATTTTCCCTAATGAAGTTTAAAGCATTAACCAACTCTTTATTAAAACATTTAGTGTAATGGAAAAGAACCATAATGACAGATATTCACACATTTATAGTCTGTAGGAAATAAAAAGCTATAATGCATCACATAACAGTAAGAGTAAAAAAACTGTAAGGATGTTTGAGAATGAACTCATTTCTGTATCCAATAAAGCGGTCATGTCATGTTACAAACCCGAAGACTCGATAGACGAACTAATCTTTTCTGTTTCCGGCTCAGACTGCATTGCCTTAGCATACGGGGCTGTCACATGATGAACGAATGAATCGAACCCGAGGACTCGAAAGGTGAATGAATCTTTTCTGTTTACTGATCGTCTTATGCGATGTTGCGCATGCGCAGTCAACACAAAATGAACGAAACACTCCCTGAGACGACTCGATGTTCTCGAGTCATGGGAAAGATTCGTTCAAAATGAACGAATCATTCGTGAACGACACATCACTAACACACACACACACACACACACACACACAGTAGCGGTCTGAAGTCCGTGAAAAATACATTTAAAAATCCATGTAAAAAAACTATAATACTTATCAGCATGAAAAGTAATAGTACACCTAAGCAGCATTTTAGCGTTGGAAGCATGTTTCTAGCTATTACCGTTTAAGCGATATGCTGCTTAAACTATTGCAAGAAATTCTGAAATAATATATAAATACAGCCCCGAGCGGGTCTCCCGCAACGGAGGTGGGCGCTCTACCAAAGTGCCAGAAGCAAGCAATGGTTGCTTGCGAGTTAACTTATTATAGCATGGGAGGCGGGCGCTCTAACAAATACGTTAAACTGCAGACGTCACACACACACACACACATACACCCACACACTAGCGTATAGTATAGTTTGAAGTCTGTGAAAAATGCATGTAAACATTCATATAAAATAAACGATAATACTTATCAGCATGAAAAGTAATAGCATACTTGAGCATATGTGAATGATTTAGTGAATGAAGCAAATAAATTGTTATTAAAAGATTTATTAAACATGAAAATGTTAGGAATATGACAATAAACTTAAAAGTCACACAGACAAGACATAAATTGTATGATGAAAGATATTGTAGTGCAGTTTACAGGCTACTTACTGTAGATATAAATAATGCACTAAAACAAAATGAATAGACAAATTCAAATGAAGTAAAACAGATTATTAAGCTTTGAAAGGCAAAAGCTAATGTGGGAAATTTCTGAAACTTATACTTGTCTTATACCTAATCATTAAGTACGTTTGATTTTAATTAGTAAGGGAAGGTTAATGCTAAGTTTAATTCTAATTTTAATAATTTTGAATACTTTCTTTTAATCCTTAAGATAGATCCGAGTCAGGTTTAATCATTAAGACATGAACAATGAGATTAGATAAATTGTTTAATCATAGATAATGAGTAAGGATAAATTGGTTAATCATTAGATTCATTCAGTTATGTTTAATCATATGATGATTTTCATTTTGGTAATCAGTACTTACTTTCATTGTTAATCACAGACATGTTGCCTATCTAATTAGTGTCTCTAATTTATTGATTATTTGATAATAATCATAGTTATTTGATTACTTGGTTATCTAATAATTCTTTCACTATTAAGCACCTGCCATAATCATTAGTCAATGGGTAAGCTTATGATAAAATTAGCACAAACGTAGACGTAGAAGTTATAGGACAAAAAATAAAATAAAATCATAAAAATAGAGATGAGCAAAACTGGCTGAATCATCGTTAGTGGGTTATTATTCTCGAACTTTCTGGCTTTGGCATAAACATCACAAGGACATAGGCTAGCACATCGTACCATATCACGGTGTTGGCTCCACTGAGAAAACATGTTGACGAAGTTCAGAATCCTTGGGCTTAAGGGCGAGAACACCATAACAGTCTTATTTGACCCAATTCTGACTTGAGTGTTTATTCTAGAAAAAATTAAAGTTAAAACTATCCTTATATAATGTACAGGTGTTATATCACGTCTTATTATCTTTTGAAAATAAAAAGTAGCTTACCGTAGCAAGTGGAAAGTTGGTAAAACTCCTTGTGGCATAAGTCCTTTGGAATAGTCTTCCTGACAGTGTTCGGGGCTCAGACACAGTCTCCCAGTTTAAATGTAGACTAAAGACTTATCTCTTTAGCCAGGCATACATCTAACACTTCCTATAACCTTGTGCCCAAGTACATCTGATTAAATGCACATTCAGCTAGTACTGCTAATATTATGAACAGCAGCTACGCTAATGCTGTTCCATTGTTTCCCTTCTTCTACCCATCCCGAGGCATACAGAGACTGTGCCGGCTCCAGTGGCATCCGGAGATGGACCAGCTCCAGCCGGGTTCTGCTGTGAGGATTGGGATATTCAAGCAGCGCTGTGGACAACAACCTTCTTATTGATTTACATAACACTATACAGAACAGAGAAGAGTGTAGATGTATACCTATCTTTTGTCCTGAGAGATGGTGGAACAATCCAGCAGTGCTAGTAGATCGGATGGAGTGTGGTGCAGTTTGAGGAGTAATAAGGTGTTTGAGGTAAGATGGTGCTGGTCCATTCTTGGCTTTGTAGGCAAGCATCAGTGCTTTGAATCTGATGCGTGCAGCTACTGGAAGCTAGTGGAGGGAACGTAGCAGTGTGCTGGTCTGGGAGAACTTAGGCAGGTTGAAGACAAGCCGTGCAGCTGCATTTTGGATCATTTGCAGTGGACGAATTGCATTCAGAGGAAGACCTGCCAGTAAAGAGCTGCAGTGGTCCAGTCTAGGAATGGTCGAATCCTTCTGATGTTGTAAAGAAGAAACTGACATGAGCGTGTCACATTAGCAACATGGGAGGAAAAGGCCAGTTGACTGTCCATGGTTACCCCAAGGTTACAAGCAGTGGCTGAAGTAGACATCATTGAGTTATTCAGAGAGAATACAGTATTAATTAAAGAATAGTCTCAAATAAACTTTGCATAAAACAGAATAAAATGTGGAGTTGGTTAATATGTTGATGATGGACATCCTGCTAAAGCAGACATGGTAAATGTAATAATTTGTAATATGAAGCAATAAACATATTTAAATGTATACTGGAATACCTTCAGTACACTTGAAAAGTAGAAATCGGTTGCGTTTGATGTCATTTTATAAAGGGGTTTGGCCAGACTGCAAATACTGCTTGCATGTATTGTTATCCAAAGTGAATTGATTAGGCTGCAGACAAACATGGAAGTAAGAAAATCATAAAGAAATGACATTGTTAATGGTAACAGACTGATTTTTGAGAAACACATGAAAAGTACAAATATTTGTGTTTAATACAGAGTAATAATTAGCATAATATAGCAGAGAAGGCAAAGTAAAGCAACGAGAACATATAATGTAAAATATAACATATCATCATTCAATGTGTTTAGTAGTAGTTTCAGAACTAACACAACACCAATATAGCTGTGTATAGTCCAGGTGTGGTATATCTATATCTGCTGTGTTGGTCAAGTGGGGTTGAGCCGACATCACAGATATGGTTAGAATATATATTTATATTTAAGATGTATTAGGTACACATAGACCTTAATTATTATAAAACATTTGCACTTGCTAAGAAATGTCTAACTGCAGCATGTGGATATGATACAGTAGGTAGCATTATGATAGCTATAATATGTTTGTATAACACCAGAGTGTAGACATTTTTGAGTTTGTGAGATAAATATAAGATCCAGCAGTGTGTTTTTGTCTGTTGTTGCGGCACTAATTAACTGGGTATATCCTCTTGACTGAAAAAACTCCAGTATTGTTTTATCTTAACATGAGACAAAAGGTTTTCAATAAAATCACCACAGACAATGATTGGCTGATAATCTGTGATCTCTAAAGAATTCAGTAAGTTTTGTAGGTTTGAAAGGAATGATGTCATATAATAGCCTGGAGGTCTATATACAGCTGCAATTAATAGTTTTACTGGGAGTTCAACTTGCAAAACAACAAATTCAAGGTCTGTTACATTATGTACAAACTGTTTTTGTCTAGCTTGAACATGGCTTTTTGCATATATAGCAACTCCACCACAACGTTTTGTAGCTATTTGAGGAAAATTTGTATAGGAAAGATGTCTGTTGCGATGAAAAAATGTATACCCTTTCAAATTGAGTCTTTCAGAAAGAACAGAGCCATGTAAGTGAGTCTCTGTTAGGCACAGAATATCTGCAAGACACAGCTCATGGTGGCTTTTCATGTCATTTATGTGAGATGGTAACCCTTCAGTATTATGATGAACAAGGGTTAAAATGTCTTGGCTATTGACTGTTTGTAAGATGTGATGAAGTGGCATTATATCCTGAAAGCTGGCTTGTCTCATGTTTTGTAGGGCTTCAGTGATGTCTTGGTTAGCATATATTTTTTTTCTCATCCATATCTAGTAAGTACAGGCCACTCAGGGATGTCACTCTGCTGAGAGGTACATAGGCCATTCCAGGTTCAAAAATGTTCTTTAATGAAATGGCTGCAGATGTTGTTGTCATGCCTTGAACTTTATGTATTGTACATGCAAAAGCAAGTTTAATGGGAAACTGATGGCGCACCACTCCTTTCTGTTGCAGATTTTCCTCCAGTTTCTCTATATATACTAGATTGTCAGGACCTCCTGGTACTTTGTTCCGGTAGTTCCTTCCAGCATTTTCATCATCCATTTTAAGTCCCAGCACAGCAACATTCGTAACATTCGTTTTCTTCAGAAGTCACAAACCTAGCAAGTTTGCCAAAAGAAACATTTGCAAGTCCCTGTGACACATCTATATTTCTTGTGAGCATGATATGAGCTCCTTCAGCAACAGAGAGTGTGTCTGGTAACTGTTTTCTGTTACCTACAAATGGTTTAGCTTGTCTAGTCATTCTGCCAGTTTTTGTGTCCTTTTTATAGTCATCAGCATCAATTGTAATAATGCTGGAGTGAAGTTTACTCAGTGTTTGTAAGTTGTGAGTGTCAACTTGTTTGTTAGTTGCAAATACATGTAGCACATCAGGGGGACAAACTGCAGGTGTAGTAATGGTTTGTGTTAGAAACGCTCTATCGGCATCAGACAACTCATCAGATTTAGCTTTTACTTGTATTCTGTTCAACATCTCAGCAAAATCATTTTTCTGACGCATGATTTGAGTCAGTGTAATCATCTGAAAGTGTTCTTGCCATAAGTCAATCTGTGTTGGGACCTACTGGTGGTAACTGATAAAAGTCTCCAACAGCTATTACTGACAATCTTCCAAAGGGCTTTTAACTTCCATTGATCTGTTTGAGTCTTGCATCTACATATGCAAATAGTGGCTTTGAGACCATAGACACTTCATCAATAATGATGATTTCAGCATTGTATAGGTCTGATCTGACCTCATCAAGTTGGTTGCCAAGTCCTTGGTATGGGGGTTTCAGACTTCTTGGTAGCTTTAAAAGGGAATGTAGTGTTGTTCCTGAAATGTTAAATGCTGCAGTCCCAGTAAAAGCAGTTAAAAAGACGGTGTGTTTAGATATGTCAGGTTCCTCAGCATGTCTTGGGAGTTTGCAAAGTATCTTAGACGCTTCAGTGTGGATACATTTGATAAGGTGTGACTTTCCTGTTCCAGCACCACCATTTACGTAAAAGAAAAAATGTGTTGGATTTAAGCCATTTATGCGCTTTAAACACCAGTCTCGAATGGAATAAAATACAAAATCTTGCTTTTGATTTAGATTTTGGTACATTTGACGTAATACTACAGGATCCATAGCATTGAGCTCTCTGATAGGTCTGAGTTCAGATGTAGAAGTAAGCTGTCGACTGTAGTCTGGCACATTTTCCTGTTCATTTTCACCATCTAAGTCCTGTGGCTGTTGTTCTCCAATACACTCCAACCTTATGAGTTCAGATTCAGGGGCTAGGTTACACCATTCATCAACTGCATCTCTGTTCTGCTCATACTCTTGAACAGCATCTTCGATTTCTTTGCTGTGTTTCTCATATTTATTTTTGTTCTGTTTGACAATATATTTAACGAAAGTAGGATGTGGTGCACCTTGTAGCCAAACCAATCCATCATTGTGGAAAGCCTCATATGTGGGGAACGATGTCCTTTTCAGATCATTGTCTGATCGGTGAGAAAGATATAATTTCAATAATGTGGCATAAAATCGTTCAGAATTTTTTTGTTGAGATACACGGTAAAATCTTATGACAGCAAGCTTATTGTTTGTTCTTTTTTGGACATATCCCATGTTGTTAAGCAAAGACAAAACATTTCTGCATTTTGCCTGTTGGCCATAGACAATTCTGCATGTAGACGCAAAATCAGCCAAACACATATGTTCAAACTCTGGTGTTTCTGGTCTAGCTTTGTATTTTTCTGTCAAACATGTCATCCACACATTTACACAATCTGGAGTTGTTTGTTCTAGGTGAGAGAGGGGGCGACTCATTTTCAATGGGTTGTCATCTGTTGGTATGTATATGACAGCATGTGAACTCTTTTTCATATTAATGCCACATGCACGAGTCACACACTCTTGAGCACTGACCTCTCTTTTTTTTTGAATATGCCTGCATAATTTGCCTCATCTGTGATGGACTGGCGACCTGTCCAGGGTGTACCCCTGCCTTTCACCCTATGTGCGCTGGGATATGTAGGAGATAATTTTGTAAATGAGGATATATGTATGAGGTGGTGTGTTTGATGTAGTGTGAAATAATCGGGGGACAGCAGGAGTGAGTTCTCAGGTAAGGTTTATTCGTTAGGTCGTTTGAGCTTGAGAACAATATAAGGTTTAACACGGCATGTTGGCCTGTCACGGGCCTTGCACACAGGCTGCAAGGGCTTTGGAGAACAAATAGTTGTATCAATGATGTCAGTCTGGCAGGCTTTCTCTGCGGTACCAGGCTTTCCAAACTTGGACCAATCAATGGCAGAGACGCACCCTAGATTATTACGGTCAATCTTCGCTCCACTGGTACCTTGAGCGGCAGTGATCTCATCATGAAGTAAACGCAGCACGTGCTGGATGGCAATGGTGGTACCAGGCGAAATATCTAGAGTACATACATAGAAGACAACGGATAAATCAGAAAAGCCGTGAAGTGTAGAGTGTAATAAAAGAAAAGGGTGTTGGCCCCTGAAGGACTGAGAACTTACCCATGTTGTCTCCTGAAGAAGAATGAGGTGTTGGCGAGAGTGAGGCCGAAGACAATCCCACTGTTGGGGGCGGAAACGCCCAATTTTTAATATAATGATTCAGGGAAGTTTAATTATAATGGTATTCGAAAAGTTGTAAATTCAAAGATAATGGTGTAAAAAAGAATCTAAAAGGTCTAAAAAGAAAGATGGGTGGGATTGTCTAGGCAAAGAACCAGTGACGTGTTGCATTGGGAAGATAAGGGAAATGTATATAAAGGCTGTAGTTGGAGTTCCCCGGTAAGAGGTTGTTGGGACGTTCATGCGTGAGCATCTCAATTCTTGTGTCAGCGCTGATTACAAAATAAAATCTCTTATCTGCATTCATCTAGTCTGCTTGATTGGCTTATTTAGTTTTGAGGCCTTACTAACTATGAGTCTCACTTAGACTGAGCTGTCGGGTCGGTGTGGAGCTGGAGTCAGATTTTAGTAGTGAGTACAGTAGAATTTTTATTCCACAGATAGGCTCCAGCAGACCCCCGTGACCCTAGGAATCCTAGGAATAAGAGGGTATAGACAATGAATGAATGAATGAATTTGCCTCATTTCATCACTTTCATTGACATTTTTTCTGTCAGTGGTCTCGATAAGTGTTTTTAGATACTGACTTACAGAGTTTTCACTTTTACTTATGTAAGTACAAATATAAGTGATGAGACTAAAATAATTGAGAATGTACTGGACACCAATGTTAGCATTCTAGGCATCAAGTAAATGAGGGTTATTACCATTCACCCAACAGTCCTTAGGTTCATGTTTTAGTATAATTGTACTAGATTTGTTCATCAAATGTAGGGACTGTTCATACTCATGAAGTGTTAAGTTCCAGCAAGTTAAAAGCTGTTGTAATGTTAAAGATGCAGTTTCAGGGGTATTTAACAAGATGTTAAGAGGTCTAAGCTTGCTTTTTGCAGTTTCAATTTCTAATTCATCTGAATCTTCCTTAGGTCTTTTTATCATTGTTTTTTCGCAGGGTGGTTTGGGAAATCCAAAACGGCATCCAGAGCTTAATGTCTTAAAGCATGTTCTTGAGTGTTTTTTGCTATGCTTCTGTACTTCAACTACTTTCTTGTATAGTTCAGGTTGTTTATTTGGGTCAGGCAATTGAGCTGTGATGTAATTAGATATAAAATCACAAACAGTTTGATCATCATCCTCCTCAAATACAGGTGATCCTTCTACCCAAAGTAGACAGTGTATGTGTGGACTTCCTCGGTTTTGGAACTCAGTGCAATAAAAAAAATCAGTCACGTTTCCAAGGGGTTTTGCAGAAGACATGATTAAATCTCTGAACAAGGCCTCAACACGTTTATCAAACATATGCATTGGTGTCACAGGATTGCTTCGTAGCGTGTCACACTAGACCAGTCAAGGTCCTCAGAGTGTACTTTTTCTCCTTCTTGAGCTTTAATTACTTCAATCACTTCAGGCCTACGCATTTCAGCAGCTGAAAATGTACAAAAGAATGTAGGACATCCCAGTTGTCTTATCATAGCAAACAGATCTTTGGTTGTTTTTTCCCAATAAGCTGGTGTTCCCCTTAATGGCTGCATGAATCGTATTGCATCTTTATTCCTTATTAGTCTTTCAACTTCTTATTTGACTTGCAACATTTTTGAGGTTATCTTTCATCCATCTCTGGTAATAGGTTTTCCTTTACGTAGCTGAATTGACATGCTAGAAGTAGCAAGGTGTATTTCTGTGACAAACTGTGCAAAGAATAAGTAGTTTGTGTCTTTAGCAAAACGATTATCAATATTGAAAAGTCTTGCTTAACTACTTGGTGTCAATTTAATTTCTCTGCTCTCATCCAGTGTGTTTTTACCAGTGGGAAACTGAACAGGGAAAGCCATTGCCTCCAGTTTAGGTGTTCTAAAAAAGCTAACTGGACTGTTTCTTTCAGCAGGAGCAATAGAGTAAATGCCTTCAGTAAATGACAGTATTTCCTCTGCGATATCATGTGGTTGAAGGCATGATTCAAATGCTAGACCACCACTAGGCATGTTGTTTTTAGATGCACAATGTGCGTTATTTATACATCTGTCTATTTCCATCAAATCATTTACATTATACTCATGTTCTTGCATAGTTACATCTTCATCATTACCATCATCATCAGGAAGTGTTGGATCACATAAGTGTGCTTCATCTCTGATATTTATGTCATTATACTGTGGATGGATATGTTTGAGAACATGTAGTGCCTGCAGAAGTTTAGACCAGGTTACAGTCTGGAACAGCTGATGACCTTTGTAACACAATCGTCTCTTTAGTTTCACTCTGAGGACCTGAGAGTCACTTCTTAGTCTGGGCAGAGTATTAACTGTTTCTTGAACCTCAGATGGAGCACAAACTACATTTCCACGAATTGCTTTTTGCTGACCTTTTGGAAGTGGAATAATTTTAGCAAATGTTATGTATTTTGATATGAGATGTCTCTCTAATATGTTAAGATCAGAAAGTTCAGGAGGGATGTCGGAAAGCTCCAAGTTATTCACCACAGCAAGTGGAGGCATCCTATGGTACTATGCACTGTGGATTTATACACTGATTATTACAAGTATGAACATATTTTCCTGTTAAGCATGCTTCAACTACATGTGGATTTCTTACAAAGTTTGCTCTTACACAACGTCGAACTTGGTTTGGAAAAGATGCTTTGTGACACACTATGCATACAAAAGTTGGGCCAATCTTTATTTCTGTATTGAATACAAATATTGCTAATTTTATTAAATTGTTGTCATTTTGTTTTGTTTGTTTGTTCAACTGTCTGTATTTATTTTGTATTTTCATTATACATCTCATGCATTATATGAAATGCATAGCTGCTTTTATATCTGTTTTGCATCAATTGTTTCATCAATTGTCTATGTTTTATTCTGAATTCTGCATTGCGGGCATAACGCTCAGTAATATAAGATCGCTGTATTTGTCTGAAATAAACATTTTGCCTGTACTGAGTTTTGATGTAATGTTTCTGTTTTTGCCTAAACTCTGCACTGTTACAGTAACGTTCAATAATTAATTGTTTCTGTTTTTGCCTAAACTCTGCACTGTTACAGTAACGTTCAATAATTAATTGTTTCTGTTTTTGCCTAAACTCTGCACTGTTACAGTAACGTTCTATAATGAATTGTTTCTGTTTCTGCCTAAACTCTGTACTGTTACGGTACCGTTCAATAATGAATTGTTTTTGTTTCTCTCGAAAATCTGCACAATTTTGGTATCGCTTGATAATGTACTGTTGTTTGTTTTGTTTTACTTTAGGATTATTATGATAGTTTATTTTTGCATTATTGTTTATCTGTTGCTTTTTCTTGACATTGTTTTTGTACTGACGTGAGTAAATTATTTTCTTTTCTTTATATGTTATATTTGAAGCATACTTTTCTTTTTGTTTTTGATTTTCAGCTTGTTGTGAAACTCTTGTCAGAAACTATTGCGTTTAGGAATTTTTTTCTTCTTGTAGTATTACGTTTTGCCACTTGTTTTAAAGTATCTTCTGTTAAAACCTTTTTTCTGCTTTCCTGTAAAACACTGTTAAAGGTGTTATTAGCGTCATATATTATTTCATTAGCAGTGTTTGACTCAGTGTGTGCAGAGTTCTGTGACTGCAAAAAAGTGAAGTTGACTGTTTCTGGTGTCTGTGATTCAGTTTCAGTGGACATATGAGCATCGTCTAGTGTAACTGGAACAGTGGAATCATTGTCATTTATGATAGCTGTTGTCTTGTGTGGTACATGATATACTGAATTATTTTGAACAGCATCATTCAACATAACAGATGTAAGAGTACTATTTATACTAGTATTACCTAAGCCAAAGAAATTGTCATAAAAGTTGCTTGTGTGTACTCTGTAAAACTCTACAGGCTTTAATTCATAGTAACATGAGGATTGTACATCTAACATCTGAAAACATGTGATTAACCTGTCAATCATATCTTTTGGATGTGTGAATGTCAGCATTAAAGCTGTACCAATAGTACAAGATTGGTTAGATAGTGGCAAACCATTGCTATTTTGGGGGTGTGGATCAAAAAACCCATATTTGCCTGATCTGTTTCTGAATACAGCAATACACAATCCAGCCATTATCAGTAATGCATACCTAACATCAGATAACAAACAGCTCAGTCCTGCTTCTAAGTCAAGAAAGTTATTTACAGCTTGAGGGACAGGGTCTTGAAATGTGCCAGACCTGGAGGGTTGTACTGTATCAACATTGTATACATACTTTCGTGCAAAAACCTGACCTGGAAGCTCGTCAACAGCTAAATGAATACTCTGTGGAAATTGTTTTCTGGCTTCATGATACATTACATCACCTTTATCCAAAATAAGGTCAAGGTCAGCTGATGATATGTTTTCATTCTCATGAAGGCATGCAAGAAATGTTAGTGAGTTACACGTACACTGATGATTTCTTGAAAAGTCACTGTACCATAATGAATTTTGACTACGAGATGCAACAACACAAAGCATATCTGATCTGTTCCTGCACTGTTCAACAGAAATTACAGAAGATGGCTTTACTTGATTATTATGTGTATTATTTTCAGAATCATTGCTATTTACTTTCTAATTAGGATTTATACAGTCAGCTAGAGATACGTTACCATGTGTGGAAAAGCTTGGCACGTGCGCCTACCAGTCTCAGAAGGAGCTTGGCGCTTGCGCCTACCAGTGTCAGAAGGAGCTTGGCGCTTGCGCCTACCAGTGTCAGAAGGAGCTTGGTGCTTGCACCTACCAGTGTCAGAAGGAGCTTGGCGCTTGCGCCTACCAGTGTCAGAAGGAGCTTGGCGCTTGCACCTACCAGTGTCAGAAGGAGCTTGGCGCTTGCACCTACCAGTGTCAGAAGGAGCTTGGCGCTTGCGCCTACCAGTGTCAGAAAAAGCTTGGCGCTTGCGCCTACCAGTGTCAGAAGGAGCTTGGCGCTTGCACCTACCAGTGTCAGAAGGAGCTTGGCGCTTGCACCTACCAGTGTCAGAAGGAGCTTGGCGCTTGCGCCTACCAGTGTCAGAAGGAGCTTGGTGCTTGCACCTACCAGTGTCAGAAGGAGCTTGGCGCTTGCGCCTACCAGTGTCAGAAGGAGCTTGGCGCTTGCACCTACCAGTGTCAGAAGGAGCTTGGCGCTTGCACCTACCAGTGTCAGAAGGAGCTTGGCGCTTGCGCCTACCAGTGTCAGAAAAAGCTTGGCGCTTGCGCCTACCAGTGTCAGAAGGAGCTTGGCGCTTGCACCTACCAGTGTCAGAAGGAGCTTGGCGCTTGCACCTACCAGTGTCAGAAGGAGCTTGGCGCTTGCGCCTACCAGTGTCAGAAAAAGCTTGGCGCTTGCGCCTACCAGTGTCAGAAGGAGCTTGGCGCTTGCACCTACCAGTGTCAGAAGGAGCTTGGCGCTTGCACCTACCAGTGTCAGAAGGAGCTTGGCGCTTGCGCCTACAATGTTAGGGGGAAGTTGGTGCATGCACCTACCAATTTCAAAAGCTTGGTACATGTGCCAAAAAAAAGAGAAAGAAAACAGAAAGAGTACCTTTTGTTTTGTATTCTCTTCAAGTCTTTTGAGGAAACAGATACTGGCAGTTGCAGTAAAGGTATTGTCCTTGTTTAGGTAACACAGAATCCTGTGTTACATCTACTCTGAAATGATTAAAGAAACATTGGCATATCAGTGACATGTCATTTGATATTATTCATTTACTTTAAAAAAAATACAACACACATATACATCATATGTAGTTATATACTTTTAAGATATCAAGAGGTATCAAAAATACAACAGTAAAGCTAGACATTTTTATTAATTATTAGTCCCATATAAAGACTACAAACATGTAATTTTTTATGTATTGTTTAGTATTTGTGAATGCATAATGCAATTTTGGATATTTGTTTTTGACATACACCTTAATGATTACCTGGCATTACCTACTTATCTGTGTTTTTTCCAGAAATTCTGATTCTTTGAAGTTTGTAGTTAGCCTGCTTGCTGTCCATATAGCTAGTTAGGATCAGCAAGCATGAGTACAGTTACATCATAGCTGCTGTTCACAGCACAGACAAACATACACTATATTGCCAAAAGTATTCGCTCACCTGCCTTGACTCGCATATGAACTTAAGTGACATCCCATTCCTAATCCATAGGGTTCAATATGATTCGGTCCACCCTTTGCAGCTATAACAGCTTCAACTCTTCTGGGAAGGCTGTCCACAAGGTTTAGGAGTGTGTTTATGGGAATTTTTGACCATTCTTCCAGAAGCGCATTTGTGAGGTCACACACTGATGTTGGACGAGAAGGCCTGGCTCTCAGTCTCCGCTCTAATTCATCCCAAAGGTGTTCTATCGGGTTGAGGTCAGGACTCTGTGCAGGCCAGTCAAGTTCCTCCACACCAGACTCTGTCATCCATGTCTTTATGGACCTTGCTTTGGTCACTGGTGCACAGTCATGTTGGAAGAGGAAGGGGCCAGCTCCAAACTGTTCCCACAAAGTTGGGAGCATGGAATTGTCCAAAATGTCTTGGTATGATGAAGCATTCAGAGTTCCTTTCTCTGGAATTAAGGGGCCAAGCCCAGCTCCTGAAAAACAACCCCACACCATAATCCCCCGTCCACCAAACTTTACACTTGGCACAATGCAGTCAGACAAGTACCGTTCTCCTGGCAACCGCCAAACCCAGACTCGTCCAACAGATTGCCAGATGGAGAAACGCGATTCGTCACTCCAGAGAACGCGTCTCCACTGCTCTAGAGTCCAGTGGCGGCGTGCTTTACACCACTGCATCCGACGCTTTGCATTGCACTTGGTGATGTATGGCTTGGATGCAGCTGCTCGGCCATGGAAACCCATTCCATGAAGCTCTCTGCGCACTGTTCTTGAGCTAATCTGAAGGCCACATGAAGTTTGGAGGTCTGTAGCGATTGACTCTGCAGAAAGTTGGCGACCTCTTCGCACTATGCGCCTCAGCATCCGCTGACCCCGCTCCGTCAGTTTACGTGGCCTACCACTTCGTGGCTGAGTTGCTGTCGTTCCCAAACACTTCCACGTTCTTATAATACAGCTGACAGTTGACTGTGGAATATTTAGGAGCGAGGAAATTTCACGACTGGATTTGTTGCACAGGTGGCATCCTATCACAGTTCCACGCTGGAATTCACTGAGCTCCTGAGAGCGACCCATTCTTTCACAAATGTTTGTAAAAACAGTCTGCATGCCTAGGTGCTGGATTTTATACACCTGTGGCCATGGAAGTGATTGGAACACCTGATTCTGATTATTTGGATGTGTGAGCAAATACTTTTGGCAATATAGTGTATTTAATATAATACAGGTGACATGCAAGTATTTACTGTGTTAGGTAACCACTACACAGTAAATATAGTATTTGTACTTAACTATATTAGTTGTGTAATAGTACAACACAGACTAAGTTCACTTTACTTGTAAAACTTACTATATATATTGACTGGAATGTAGGTTCTGCTAAATTCCATGAAAGTGACCAGCAGACCAAGTAACAGTAAAATAGTGCTAAAAAAAACAAGAAGGAAATTTTCAGCTATCAAAATGACATAATAGTTGTGCAAAATTTTACAGTAAAACCAGTAAGAAAAGATAAATATATAAAATAAATTAAGTTATGAAATACTGTTGATGCAGTGAACATAAATTTTATGACATTTTGCAAAGAATGGTATCAAATACATACTATTAAAGCTCTTCATGAATATCTGGAATTTGATTATCATCATCTCAATATAATAGTAAATAAACACTAAATTGTGAAAATCAGTATTTTAGTTTGAAAAATATCAAGGCCACACTATTATGATTTTGTCTTTTATAGGTGTTCACGGTTTAACACACTGCATGATGGAGAGAAGTTGTATGAAAGCAGTTTTGTTGATTTACAAATTAATTACAGGTTAAACTGAAAGCAGTGAAAAATCTGCAAATAATGTAACAGTAAAAATGTTGTAATGGTAAAAGAGAGTGCAAATTATAAGGAAAGAAAGAACACGTGTAATTGCCTACAACTATACAGTGTTTAGGCTGCTTTGTTTATACTTACTGCTACGAGTTTGCATAGCAAATAAAGCCCTATAATCTTGTGACTCTACCTGTAGTTAGAATATATTAAGATATAGCTTGACAAACCAAAAATAACTTTGCTTGACATAACACATGTTAACTAATTGTGTTAACTTACACTATATTGCCAAAAGTATTCGCTCACCCATCCAAATAATCAGAATCAGGTGTTCCAATCACTTCCATGGCCACAGGTGTATAAAATCCAGCACCTAGGCATGCAGACTGTTTTTACAAACATTTGTGAAAGAATGGGTCGCTCTCAGGAGCTCAGTGAATTCCAGCGTGGAACTGTGATAGGATGCCACCTGTGCAACAAATCCAGTCGTGAAATTTCCTCGCTCCTAAATATTCCACAGTCAACTGTCAGCTGTATTATAAGAACGTGGAAGTGTTTGGGAACGACAGCAACTCAGCCACGAAGTGGTAGGCCACGTAAACTGACGGAGCGGGGTCAGCGGATGCTGAGGCGCATAGTGCGAAGAGGTCGCCAACTTTCTGCAGAGTCAATTGCTACAGACCTCCAAACTTCATGTGGCCTTCAGATTAGCTCAAGAACAGTGCGCAGAGAGCTTCATGGAATGGGTTTCCATGGCCGAGCAGCTGCATCCAAGCCATACATCACCAAGTGCAATGCAAAGCGTCGGATGCAGTGGTGTAAAGTACGCCGCCACTGGACTCTAGAGCAGTGGAGACGCGTTCTCTGGAGTGACGAATCGCGCTTCTCCATCTGGCAATCTGATGGACGAGTCTGGGTTTGGCAGTTGCCAGGAGAACGGTACTTGTCTGACTGCATTGTGCCAAGTGTAAAGTTTGGTGGAGGGGGGATTATGGTGTGGGGTTGTTTTTCAGGAGCTGGGCTTGGCCCCTTAGTTCCAGTGAAAGGAACTCTGAATGCTTCAGCATACCAAGACATTTTGGACAATTCCATGCTCCCAACTTTGTGGGAACAGTTTGGAGCTGGCCCCTTCCTCTTCCAACATGACTGTGCACCAGTGACCAAAGCAAGGTCCATAAAGACATGGATGACAGAGTCTGGTGTGGATGAACTTGACTGGCCTGCACAGAGTCCTGACCTCAACCCGATAGAACACCTTTGGGATGAATTAGAGCGGAGACTGAGAGCCAGGCCTTCTCGTCCAACATCAGTGTGTGACCTCACAAATGCGCTTCTGGAAGAATGGTCAAAAATTCCCATAAACACACTCCTAAACCTTGTGGACAGCCTTCCCAGAAGAGTTGAAGCTGTTATAGCTGCAAAGGGTGGACCGACGTCATATTGAACCCTATGGATTAGGAATGGGATGTCACTTAAGTTCATATGCGAGTCATATGTATGTTTGTCTATGCTGCGAACAGCAGCTATGATGTAACTGTACTCATGCTTGCTGATCCTAACTAGCTATATGGACAGCAAGCAGGCTAACTACAAAAAAGCCTAGTGAACACATTAATAGAAATAATGTCATGACCAACCACAATGATGTATACCTATGAACAAACATAACGAAGTAAATCGTGTAAAGTTCGTCAAACAAAAACGTTACCATTTGTGGATACCTCATTCACGGATATACAAATCTAAAATTAACCTAACTATAACCAATAGACGCCTGGATGTGTTGTCATTACATGTTTAAGCATGTAGAACACAACATTACACAACTACTCTTTAAAAACCAACTTCATTTAAAAATCACATAGTTTACCTGTTCAGGTTTCCTCACTTGCTTCCGTGATGGTAGCAGATACCAATAGTGGCAAACTCAGATGTCCAATACATTTTGTCGAGTTCAAGAAGTATCGGAAAGATGCGTTCAAAACGTTTCAGAAACATACCTTCAAGAATCTTCAGAAAGTCAACATTTCAACTCAAGAGAATGAAAGAACACACTGGCATAGTCATTATTTTAAAAAAACGATAATTCGCTTTCTGATGACATTAAAATATCATATTTCAGATAAGATTTAATACAAATAATTGATTCTTAATACTATTAGTGAATATGTAGTTATTTATAAAGCTTGGAGGTCTTGAAACAGCATACATCATATATGCATGATTCATCCAGTACTGTTTTTAATGATGTCTGTATCCAAATTGATGATATATGTTAATAAAATATGTGAAAATATATTTAAAATAAACTATAATACTTATCAGCACATATCAGCATGAAAAGTAATAGCACACCTAAGCAGCATTTTAGCGTTGGAAGCATGTTTCTAGCTATTACCGTTTAAGCGTTATGTTGCTTAAAATACTGCAAGAAGTTCTGAAATAATATATAAATACAACTCCAAGCGGGTCTCCTGCATGGGAGTCAAGCGCTCTATCAAATAAGCTAAACAGCAGCTCATAGTACTACTGAGATCAGTGGAGTAATGTTTTTACCGAAAACCTCAGAGAAAGACTGAACTGTACGGAAACCAGGAAGTGAAGTCCGTAAAAATGCATTTACAAATTAATATAAAATAAACTACAATACTTATCAGCATGAAAAGTAATAGCACACTTAAGCACAACATGTTAAACATTTTAGCGTTCGAACCATGTTTCTAGGTATTACCGTTTAGGACTAGTAATGTTTTACATGCTTATTTACGGCATCTCCCGAAAATCTCTGAGAAAAGCCGAACTGTGCGTGCTCCCCTTAAATGCCCGTGCGGAAACCAGGAAGTGAAGTCCGTGAATAAGGCATTTAAAATTAATATAAAATAAATTACAATACTTATCAGCATGAAAAGTAATAGCACACTTAAGCAGAACATGGGCAACATTTTAGCATTGGAACCATGATTTTAGATATTACCGTTTAGGACTAGTAGCGAGTCCAGGAAGAAGAAGAAGAAGAAGAAGAAGAAGAAGAAGAAGAAGAAGAAGAAGAAGAAGAAGAAGAAGAAGAAGAAGAAGAAGAAGAAGAAGAAGAAGAAGAAGAAGAATTTTGACTGAGTAAAAAGGGCAATGGTGGTCAAGTGGTTAAGGCTCTGGGTTGTTGATCAGAGGATCGGGGTTCAAGCTCCACCAAGCAATTGACCATTGACAATGCACAGCTCTAATCATATCATCAAGTTTGCTGTGGTGGGTCTCATCAGCAAGAAAAATTGTCCTGTTTGCACGCACATGACACTTTACATGTATATATATTTATATTAATCCTGTTTACATGTGTCACTTTAATATCTGCAGTCACTGTATACACTGTTCTTTGCACATTGTCTTGTTCATTGCACAAAGTCGGCCTATATGTTGTTTGTCTGCACTGTCTTGTCTTGTCTTCCTGTGCACTTCTGTTGTATGTCTAGTTCTTAAAGACTGCACCTTAAGTATAGTTAAATTTTTTAGTTTAATTTTAATTTTTAAATTATAGTTTATTTTTTTTATCTCTATGTTTAGCTCTATGTTTGTCTGCGTCACTGTACTTTGTCTGTGTTCTGTGTAGCACCTCTGGTCTAGGTCTAGCAACTGAGTTTGAGAATGGTTGCAGATTCGGCTCATGCTGTATCTTGGCTTGCAGCCGGTAGAGGGAATCTCAAGCGCTTGAGTGAAGCTGGAACTCGACTCTGAGCTGGAGGAGGAATCTTGAAATTTGGTGTTTCTGTGTATTTCTGCGCTTGAAGTCAAAAGGTTTGAAGTAAAAACTCCTTGTCTTCTGTGAACACATCCTCCTCTTGCTGGCATGATGATGATGATGTTCCACATTCTAAACTCTCATCCATGGCACCTCTGGGAATGATGATAGTATCTGCCATGCTTCTGCAAATGATCAGGGTATCTGGTTGGCTTGCGGGCGGTTAATAAGAAACACTCACACAGATTCGGCATTCAGGAATCAAGATCTACTGCTCTGTCTTCCTCAGAGGGACGTCTCCGGTGAGGTTTGTCTGATGAAGTAACATCTCAGTGCACTCACGTGGGTGTGGGCAGCGTCTGCTCGAAAAGAGATGAGGTGGAAAAAGAAAAGGCGCTGTGTCTCTGAGAGTAGTGACTGACTCTCGACCGTGTCCTGCCTGTGCTGTACTGACTCGGAGTGAAGGAAAGCTCCAGAATCTTATGGTTACATGCCTGTGGCTGTAAATGAAGTTCTTCCTTCCCACTGTCCGAGTCTGAACTTCCTTTAGTCCATCCATCTTTTTCTGATGGCGAGACGTTTTCAGAAAGTAACGGTGCTTCCACAGTGGTGGGACAGATGGGGATGTTTATGTGGGAGAGATGGGGATGTGTGTGTGTCTGTGTTTATCTCTGAGTGGGACAGACAGGTGTGTGTGTCTCTCTCTAAGTAGTCATAAATGTCAATGTCTTCTGGTTTCTAACAGTAGCTGAATTTGGGTAAATCCTCATATTTCGGTTGGGGTGTGAGACTCATATTCCTGAAGAATGCAGGCACATGTATGGTTCTGCCAAATCCACTGCCTTATTCCCACCCTGAAAACACACACACGTCTGATAGTGTACAGAAGTGTCTAATACACAGAATAATCTCCCTGAAAAGCCTTTACACTTTCAATGATTTTGTTTCATCTAAAATGTAAGAAAAAAAATAACACTACATTAAAAATGTATATGCTGAATGCATTTTATCAACAAACATTTTGATAGGATTATAAGAACAAAAGAGTTCTTACACTCGATGACACAGACTGGGACATGTTCCAGTGCAACTCTGATAGCATCAACATGTTTACGGAAGCGGTTGTGGGATTCATCTGGAAACTAGCGGATGATACCATGCAAAAAACGACCATCAGAACGTTTAGTCCTGGGTGGATAAGACCATCCTAGATGCTCTGAGATCTCACGCCGCTGGACTCGTACAAGGCCACGTCATACAACTTTCGGAAAGCAGGGAAGAAGGCCAAGCAGCGCTATGGGAGGAAACTAGAGTCACAGCTCCAACAGAGTGACTGCAGACAGGAAGAGAATGCCAACATCAGAAACGCATTCATCATCTCTGAGCATGACATGAGGAGAGCCTTCAGGAGAGTGAACACCAGGAAAGCAGCAGGACGAGACAGAATCTCAGGTCCTTAGAGCCTGTGCTGACCAGCTAGCACCCATGTTCACAGAAATGTTCAACCTCTCCTTAACCCAGCTGGTAATTCCCACATGCTTTAAAGAGTCCATCATTGTACCTGTTGCAAAGAAAACCCATCCTGCTTCCCTCAATGACTACCGCCCTGTAGCCCTGACCTCAGTAGTGATGAAGTGCTTTGAGCGGCTGGTCAGAGACTTCATCATCTCTTCACTACCAGACACACTGGATCCACTACAGTTTGCTTACCGCCCGAACCGTGGGCGTGGGCCCGAACCATGAGCGTGGGCAGCTTCAAATACCTTGGTGTTCACATCACTCAGGACCTGTCATGGTCCTGTCACATCAACACCATGGTGAAAAAGGCCCGGCAGCGTCTCTACCACCTCAACAATGGACTGTTCTCTCTGTTGCCATCAGGAAAGCGCTTCTGCTCCCTGAAGGCCAACACAGACAGACTGAGGAGAAGCTTCTTCCCGCAGGCTATATGGACTTTTAACCAGAACTACACATAGGACTCAATTGATTGGACTTGCTATGTTTCCTTCACACGTGTTTGAGCAAACCAAAACCAACCACTTTGAACATTTGCACATTTGTACATTGCACAGGACTGAAGTACACAAAACATATATGTTGCACATTTCTGGTTCATATAAAAGAGGACTACTATTGCACTACTGCACTTTAAAGATGGACAATACCACTGCTGCTCATCATTTCATTACACACTCCATGACCATCCCGTACTGCTGCTGTCTGCACATTGAACATTGCACGCACTTTATACAGTTTATTTATACAGTTCTTACTTTTTACATTTTTATACATTTTTACATATTTCTACTTTCTACTTTATTTTATTTTATTTTATTTTAACAAAATTGTAGACTTTATATTTTATTCTTTCCTACTAACATTTTGCCTCCTTATTTCCTTTTTCCTTTTCTAGGTCACAAAAAGTCATGTAAGCATTTCACTGCATATCATACTCTGAAAAATACTACAGCATTTCATTCATGCATAAAATATATTTGTCCTTAGTGGAGGTTCAGTGACTCAGGTGTGCGATCTCTTAGCTGGTCACTTAGACTGGTCTCCTCCATTTTTCAGCAGGAGTTTAAGGTTCTGAAAGAAGCCCCATAGCATTGCGATGTGTAACGATGACTCAGAGCCTCACTAGACCTGAACACACAGCACATAGGAAACAATCTTTCCACCGTTACTTACATTCCACTAAAAATCTAAATCATAATCAGTCCTTTAAATCAATGTTTTCCAAACAAAGTAAAAGAGAAATTCTAAAATAAAAAAACTGCAAAGTGATGGAAGGCAATGAAAGAAAAAGAATTTAAAAAAGACAAGAAGGAAAGAAAGAAGGAGAGGAAGATGAATGAAAAAGAGGACAGTCCATAATTTCAAATTAATGATAAAAGAGAGAAATTTGGAAATAAATCAAGCAGGAGTACTTCAAGACATCTGAGTCCTTTTTCTGATTCCTTCCCTGCTGCCAGTTGCACCATGGCCATGCCTTCATCAAGCACCAGGTTGATGCAGATCCTTCTACAGCATCAACTCACTGACCATCTACTGAAATCACGCTGATTTATTGGTTCCGGTCTGTCATGTGATGAAGCAGCGCACACAAACAAGACCATAAATGGGCATATATATCACATTACTCCAACTTTTACTTGTCTGAAGGAAGTGCAAGTGGATGCCCCCTGCTCTACACTCTCTTCACACACGACTGCACACCCGCCCACCACAGCAACACCATCGTCAATTTTGCAGATGACATCACAGTGGCAGGACTCATTCCAGAGAGGGGGGGTGTAGTCCGCCTACAGGGACGAGGTGGAGTGGCTGACAATGTGGTGCAGGGAGAATAACCTGCTCCTTAATATCTCAAAGACCAAGGAACTGGTAATAAATTATAGGAAAAAGAAAACAAATATCGTACCACTAATCATCAGCGGGGACTGTGTGGAGTGAGTGGCCAGCTTCCGCTTCCTGGGAGTATACATTAAGGAGGACCTGACCTGGATTGTGAACACCTCTGGGCTGCTGAAAAAGGCCCAGCAGAGACTGCACTATCTGAGGGTGCTCAGGAAGAACAATATCACCCAGAGACTGCTGGTGTCCTTTTATTGGTGCTCCACAGGGAGAGTGTTAATATACTGTATATGTGTGTGGTGCACCAGCTGCACAGTGGCTTAGAGGAAAGCACTGCAAAGGGTCATTAACACAGCCCAGAAGATTGTCGACTGCCCTCTCCTCAAATTGAAAGAACTGCACAGCTCCCGCTGTTTCAATAAAGCACAGAACATAATAAAGGATACTTACACAACCTGGACACCATCTATGTGAACATTTGCCATCAGGTACATGGTACAGATTATTAAAAACAAGGACAAATAGATTCAGGAACAACTTCCATTCCACAGCAATTACCACACTAAATAGAACTAAAACATAACACACTGCTAGTAAAAACAAAAGATTGTGAAATTTGATGGTTGACTGAATGTATGGTTGTATGTTTTTTTTCCTCTATAATCTTATTTTATATGAAAACTATTTATTTTTTAGCTAATTTATATGCTCCTTTTTTAGTTTTAGAATATAATGAGTGATGCACTGACTGGTTTGCATTTTTAAATTTCATTGTACATGTTACAATGACAATAATGACATTCAGTTCAATTCAATACTTTTGATGCAGCTACCAAAGCAGACAAAAAGGGAGAGGACTAACACCATGTACAAGCAATGGCAGAAAGTGCTAAGAACCCAAACTGGATACAGCAGGTGCAGTCTCTTCTGCTCCTCCGACTCACGCAGGGCAGAAGGCCTGCAGAAAGGCTGGATGACCCACTTATAGCAGAGCTGTTTCCAGGGTCAGACACTCCTCACAAGCTTACTCCATTGGCCACTGAGAGGTCCCAGGAGGGGAGACACAGTCTGAAGGAAAGCTTCAGTCGCCTGGCACCATGCCGAAGGTGAGAAACCGCAGAAAACAGGCAAGTGACTTGCAACAATAGCTGCCAAGTATACCTCACTAAAAAGGGTGATATGTGTAAGCAGTGTGTCTGCAGGAACACTAGCACTGTACTAAGAGGGCAATGAACTAGATCCTGGAGATGGCAATTACACCATAGGTTCAACATAGTCTCCACAACCTTGGTTGGGAGACCAGATTCTAGGAGCACCAGCTCCACTGACCCCTGTCAGACAGGCATAAATGTCATGTAAATGTAATTCAGACCGACCTGCTCTCCATATTCGAGCGCACACTCTTAAGTCACTCTTGCGGTACTTTGACATTATATACTATCTCAGTCTGCACAGCACCTCTTCAAGTCGAACGCTGCATCTGGAAATTTTCTACATTTTACATCTACATTTTTGTATTAAAGTAACTATGGCCATCTTCTGGGCAAAGGTCACTGTCTACCTTCACCAGATTTTACAGAATGTTTGTTTTTGTCAACCCATATGGCGTATTCGAGTAGAGTGTAAATTTAAGTCTTAATCTGAAGGACAATATCAGACATTGAGTAATTTTCACCCTCAAGCGTTTTTTTAATTATCAGAATGTGAGTGAGAGAAATTGTGTAGAGGAAAGGATTACTTCTGAGGTGACAAAAAATCTACTTTATCTTTATCTACTTTAATACAGATAAAGATCTTGTAGAATTAAAAAACTGTTTGTTTGACTGTTTATTGTACAATGATGTATAACTAAAACTTCTCTTTTATTGGTGCCAAAACTCTATAAACTTCTGTATTGGATAATTGTGCAGATCATTTTAAGTGATCTGGTTTTACCAGGTAATCCATGACAAGCAAATTGTCAAATTATGATTATAATTTTTACACACACAGAATTGAGAAATCACTTTTGCTCCAGATTTCACAGAGATATGTGTTGGAAGACTGAGAGCATGCTGAACTTGTAAGTGAAAAAAATTTAAGCCTCGTATTTATGAGAAAATATCCTACTAATGTGCAGCCCTCATATTGTGAATTCACGTACTGATTTGCGGATGTTCAGAATTTGTCTATGAATTCTCATTTATTGATACAGGTGTGCTGTGTATTTTGCATATTCATCATATTGCATTAAAATGTTTCTTAATTTGTAATTTGTAAAATAGGATTTGTGCACCTGCAATAAAGAGTTGAGACTGTCGTGCTGTGTTTGGGAGTGAAAAATGTTTTCAAATCCTAAAGCATTTTTCTTTGTGACTTCAAAGTTATATAAATTGTTTTGTCTATATATGCTACCTTTGCGCAATATCACCAGAAATTACAATCTCTCATTTCATGTCTATGCTGATGACATCCAATTATTTGTTCCTTTAAAACCAGACTTACCAGGCTCCAGTCCTTGTCCAGCGTTTTATCAGACGTTAAACGTTGGCTGGCTAGTAATTTTTAAAGTTTTAATGAGAATAAGTGTGAATGCATATTATTAAGTTCGCAAGAGCAGCCTAATTTTAGGGGTCTCACACAAGATTTTAAAAACCAGCATTTGAAACCTAGGCGTCATATTTGACAACAATTTGCATTTTGCTAAGCAGGTAACCTCAGTTTTGAAAACAGCTTTTTTTTTTTTTTTTTAACTCTGTCTGTTATCAAAGGTAAAGCCTTTTGTTTCATGCTTTTATAAGTTCCAGATTGGATTATTCTCTTTACAAATGGGATAACTCTCTTATTTAGGCGTTACCCAGTCCTCTTTTCATCGCCTACAGCTGGTTCAGAACACTGCAGCATGGCTTTTAATGGGTACAAATAAGTATGCACACATCACCCTGGTTCTTTCCTTTCTTCACTGGCTTCCAGTAACTTACAGAATTCAATATACAATCTTATTTGTTTTTAAATCTCTGTCTGGTGTTGCCCGAACCTATTTTAACGAATTTATCCATCTGAGCACCCATGGCCTCATGTGCTTGAAGTACCCAGAACAAGATATAAATCATGGGGTGACTGTGCTTTCTCGGTAGCAGCTCCTAAGCTTTGGAATTCCCTCCCTCCTGATCTTACCTCTGAAAGGGCATTCTCTACCTTCAAAGCTAAACTAATGATGTATTTATTCACCAAAGCCTGTTTTCAAGTAGAGGGTGTGCTTAGTCTCTTGCTTTTTAATGATTAAATCAATTGTAGTGTTTTAACATTTTTTTTTTTTCTGTTATGCCATCTCTTCTTTTATTACGATAATTTGCACTTTGCATTTTGTACTTTATTCAGCACCTAGGTTTTACCTGGTAGTTGTTAGGTGCTATATAAATATAGTTTGAATTAAAATTGAAAATTGAATTGACACATGTGACTATTTTCTACAGCCACAAATTCCAAGTGACAGGTTCTGACAGGTTTTCTCCAACAATAACTTCATGGAATCTGCACAAACCTGTTTTACTTCTGTGAAAGAAGTAAAAGAATCTTTGACACATTATGTTAGCTTTACTAGCATGCACTTACTTCTCAGACAGTCATAGACACAAACACAAAGACAAAGAGTGAGATTACCTTGAGAGCACAACAAGGACTGTTGACTAAAGGTAAAATATTTCTTTATTTTATTTCTTTATTTTTATTTCAGGTATGGAAATATGATTATATATGTCATATAAACATGTGTATAAGCAGTAGGGAAACTGCACTATGTGAGGTGAGTGTATTTACACTTCTGTTGTAATGTTGGATTTATTGTGGATATTCACTGATTATTACAGTGTCTCCCTTCCATTTCCACTAAATCTGAAAAGTAAACCAGATTTAACATAGCTTTTGTCACTGCATGCAGAATGCAAGGTAATGACAGGCATACATTTTTTTGTAAATGTGTTTTGGCATTTTGTGGAAGTGTAACATGTTTAGCACAAGCCATTTTGGCTTTTGCAAGATCACCAGAATCATGTTTTTTTACACAATATATCCCTGCCTTCTTAACCCTCCTGTTATGTTTGTTTTCCCACTAACGTGAGTGTATGTTTGGGTACTAGTTTCTAAATAGTCTGTGAGAGCAGACAGAATTTTATGATGTACAGAATCATTTCTGTATAGCAAAGAGTGTAAAAGAGGAAAAAGGTTATGGACTGGACAATGGTCATAAAAGCTTTAATAAAATGTGTAGCACTGTTGCAGAAAATCAGAAACATTTAAAAATTACGGTCTTATCTCGAAGCATGAAACTTTGGACTGGTTTCTGATTTGATGGATTTTCAAATATCTCTCTTGGATTCCTAATCAACAAATCCTGAATAAGATTTAGATTTAGATTTGTGCTCAGTGGAAACTTTTTTGCAGAAGCCCATAAACATAGGTGTGATACATAAAGATTTGGCAACCTGAGCATGCAGGACATATCCACAAAATGAATACAAGCATAATTATGGCTTAACTTGCAAGTTCCCAATCCCCTGTTCCCTGAATCAATTAATCAACTAATTAACAGAGTGTGTTTGTGCAGAAACTAAATGAAACTAAACTACACTAAAATGTTCAGCACAGAAGGTTCTCCAGGACCAGGGGTGGGAACATGCAAGTAATTACTAGTAATTAATATAAATAATATTATCCTTTGTGTTGTCTTAGAATTCTGTATACTCCCTTTGTCCTAAGGGTAAAAAATGACCCACCTTCACCTTTAACATAAAGCAGCTAAATTTAATTTCAATCCTCAAATCTATTTTGCATGAAAGAAACAACCTCATTATTTATCACAAACTTGTGAATGTCTAGGTTTTCCCCTCCTCAGTGTACAGTATTTTATTACTATTTAATCAGTGGCTACCACTCGTTTTTTTACTAAAGTACATGTTTATTTTTTCTACTGCTAAAGGTACCTGCATAGGAGTAAAGGGTTTTTAGAAAGACAGTATTAGAGATAGATAGACAGCAGCCTGACTATAAACACAACTACAATATCTACCTGTTGGCAACACATATGACATAATTAGCACATGTGGAACAGTAGGACAGTCTGTGAGCATGAACTTTGCAGATACTTTTTTTTTTTTTTACATGTCAAGCACATAGTGGTTGTTTTACAATCATTTATTGTGGGGGCAGTATTGGCATATCCTCCTCTTGCCTCTCCCCAGTTGCAGTCTTACATAAAACAGAAGAAGATTCAGCACCCTGAACAGCTTTCACAAGTGCTGTAGAGGCTGCTTTGTGAGGGAGATGCACTGTTCTTTGAATTTAAGGGGGAAGTAACTTTTCCAGCTGCTCCAGAAACACCCTCCTCTTGTTTCACTTGTCAGGCATCCAGGCAGGGTCAATCTGACTCCAAATCACAAAGGCATTGTATGAGAATACATCAATTATGTTATAGAAGATGACCAAGGGCCAATGCACAGTCAACCTCCTGCAGCTCGTTCCACCTTGTCTGCACCTCCTTTGTTGTGGTTGTAGTCCAGAATTATATTTGCTTCTTCTCTTCATGATCACTGATCCCTGCTGTTTTGTGCAATGTGCTCACAAGGACCACTTTCTTGTTCTTCTTTGGGAGCAAAGAAACTATTGTAGTGGTGGGGGTGAAGGCAAACTTTGAGAGGAAGGCCTCTCTCCCCCTTGTTGCAAGTAGTGCAGGGGGAACTACTCAGTCCATCTGTCACATCAAGTACAACACGCATTCCTTGATTCTTCTCAGGGACTCCAATGGTCCTCTACAAGCATAGCGGGACTGTGCATCACAGGCCATCCATATTTTGATGCCATACTTTATTGGCTTGCTGGGCATATATTAATGGAAAGGACAGCCACCTTATGACAAAAGATAATCAACATTGTAATTATCAGATTATGAAAAAATAATTATGAAAATAATTACAGATATGAAAATTTGCATACTACATTTACCATTGAATGGAACCAGCTGCTCATCCATTGTCACTTCAGGCTCAGGGTTGTAAAGGTATGGCAGGCCCTCCACCCACTTCTCCCAGACCTCTCTTATGGCAGCCAGTTTGTTTGTCACTCGTCTTGCAAGTCTTGACTCACAATTATCTTGAAAAGGTGTGAAAGACCTTCATTGACATTATGGAAAATTTCTCTTCCACACTCTGTATCCCAGAGAGTAGATGTAGCCTCACCTCGGGACCTATACACACCTTCTAGGATTCATAATGTAGGCAAGCAGGTCAGTCTCATCCATGATTTTCCACTTGACTCTATATTTTTGGAAACCATTGGTCATTTACAGGATGATTTTTCCGATGAACATGAAAAACGTTGAGACAATGTCCTGGGCATGGGAAACAGCATATCTTGTTGGGCCTGGGGTCATCTTTTCTGCTGCCACCCTGCCCTGGTTGCCATATAGTAAAGAAGACCATGATATTTTGACAAAAAAAGATTCTTTTGTCAGCTTGGAGGATTTCTTCTTCATCTAAGGATGAAGAATAATTTTCTGGGTTGTACTCTTCCACATTTCTTCTTCAGATACCTCCTCTTGCAAATCAGTGTTATCTTCTTCCTCCAGGACACCTGAAGTAATCAGGTCTGCAACTTGCCTGGCACTGAAATGAGCATGCATGATTTTGGCAAAAAGACAACTAGGGTACTGCAATCTACAGCACCTATATATAAGCATTCCCTATTAGTAACTAATCCTTTCAAGATACTTTTTTTTGTCTGCAATTTTTTTTATTTTGTCTGAGCTTAAGTAATGCGTGGGGTCATGAGAGTGAGAGAGCAATTATCATCACACAATCTGAGTTTCTTAATGTGTGTGTGTGTGTGTTTGTGTGTTGGAGTGTGCATGTGTGTGCCAGTTTTTGTGGTGTATAAATGGTTTTATAGCTGGCAGGTTAAAATGAACAATTCAATTTAGACAATTTTGGTGCCTTAGCTATGTAAAGCCTTCATGAAAATAGAAAATAGTGCATTTTTTTTAAGTTGGGGTCAATAGAAAAAGAAGTCATCACATTTCCAGTTGAAAAAAATAATTTAGGTTAAAAAAAACATAATTTAGGGTTTTTTTTCTGCTGTTAAAATGGTAACGGGGCATTTGACACTTAAGACAACACAAGGGCAGTATTATATTATTAATTTATTAATATTATTATAATAAATAATAATAGATACAAAATAGCTATTTTTAAATAATCAAGCACAAAATATTTTCTTATTTGAGAGATTTCAAAGCTTAAAATTTATATCACACTGTTTCTGTTGTCATTTTTTTCCTGTGTATTGCAAGCAGTAAAGAGAATTATTGGTTAGGATGAAGAATGGGAATTCATATGCATACTGTGTGTCATACAGTCACCGTGTGACTTTCAGCCCTGTGAAAAAAACACTATTGCTAGGAGGTTTTGCCCAGACCACAAGAGAGTATGTTTAATAATTTAAGATACAACTAGTTCAAGATTCATTTTGTTATATTATATATATATATATATATATTGTCACTGTGAATAACTAGTATAAGTATATGGTATCTATCTTTTGATATTTTATCACAAATATGTTGGTCAAATGACTGAGACAATACTGTTATGCAATGCAGTTAATACACCCATTAGCCAACTTGTCTTGTCTTACTGTGTACATTAATTAATTAGTTGACCAAGTTAATGAAATGATCAAGTGATTGATCCATTATTTTGTAAATATTAGTTGCATTACCAAGAAAGTACAATATATCTTTCTCATAAAAACATTTGAATCTGGTCACTTTTTAAAAAGTTTATTTATTTATTTATTCCTTCCTTCCGTTTTTTTAATGTTTTTTTTTATGTTTCTATGGAGACTGTAAGCCATAGCAGTAGAAGAGATGGTTGCCTGGTTGCACACAGCTCTCTGTTTATGACCAATTGCTTTTCCATACTAATGGTGAAAGATGGATTACTCTAATCCTGACCAACCAGATGGATCTCCACAAATAAAAATGAGGTAAAGCTACCATTATTGTATCATTGTAACATTAAAGCATGATGTGTGTGGTCTGGAGGAAGGAAAAAAATCTTCATTGGATAATTTACTTTTTCATGCCTCACATTTTCACTCCATTAATTTCCCTCTAAAATTTACATTTACATTTCTGGCTTTTGGCAGATGCTCTTATCCAGAGCGACATACAAAAGTGCTTTAAGTCACTATCATTGAAAACATTAACACTGGTTCAATAGGTCACAGACTTAGGATACCATTCGCCTAAAATTGGAATTTTTTTTTTTTTTTAAATAAACCATATAACAATACATAAACAGTGAAAGGTAAGAGCTAGTTTAAGTGCCTCAGGAAAAGGTAGGTCTTAAAACGTTGTTTGAAGACAGTCAGAAACTCTGCTGTGTGGACATCTAGGGGATCTAGATCTAGGGGAAGTTCATTCCACCACCTTGGTGCCAGAACATAGAACAGTCTAGATGAATACCTACCTTTTACCCTGAGGGATGGTGGGACCAGTCGGGCAGTGCTAGTGGATCGGAGGGAGCGAGGTGCAGTGCAAGGAGTAATAAGATCTTTGAGGTAAGATGGTGCTGGTCCATTCTTGGCTTTGTAGGCAAGCATCAGTGTTTTGAATCTGATGCATGCAGCTACCGGAAGCCAGTGGAGGGAACGCAGCAGTGGGGTGGTGTGGGAGAACTTAGGCAGGTTGAATACAAGCCGTGTAGCTGCATTTTGGATCATTTGCAGTGGACGAGTTGCATTCAGAGAAAGACCTGCCAGTAAAGAATTGCAGTAGTCCAGTCTTGAAATGACCAGAGACTGAACAAGCACTTGAGTAGCCTGTGTGGATAGAAATGGTAGGATCCTTCTGATGTTGTACAGAAGAAACCGACATGAGCGTGTCACATTGGCAACATGGGAGGAAAAGGACAGTTGATTGTCTATGGTTACCCCAAGGTTGCGAGCAGTGGCTGAAGGGGAGATCATTGAGTTGTCCAGAGATAATGCAAGATCCTTGTCTGGGGATGAATCACCTGGGATGACCAGCAGTTCAGTTTTGCTGGGATTAAGTTTCAGCTGATGAGCTGTCATCCAGGATGAAATGTCTGCCAGACACGCTGAGATTCGGGTAGAAGCTGTGGTATCTGAGGGAGGGAAAGAGAAGATAAGTTGGGTGTCATCAGCATAGCAGTGGTATAAAAAGCCGTGTGAGGATATCACATTGCCAAGAGTGTGAGTGTAGAGGGAGAAAAGGAGAGGACCAAGTACTGAGCCTTATGGGACACCAGTAGAGAGTCTGCGTGGGGCAGATGTCAATCCCTTCCATGTTACCTGATATGAGCGACCATCCAGGTAGGAAGCAAACCATTCCCATGCTGTTCCACAAATTCCAAGACTCCTGAGGGTGGACAAGAGAGTCTTGTGGTTAACTGTGTCAAATGCTGCAGTAATGTCAAGGAGGATGAGGACCGATGACAGCTTGGCTGATCTAGCAGTATATAGTTTCTCAGTGACCGCCAAAAGGGCAGTCTCTGTAGAATGTGCTGCTTTGAAGCCAGTCTGGTTGGGATCATGGAGGTTATTCTGCAAGAGATAGTCAGACTGAGGAGAGCTGATTATAAACAATTTGTTCGAGAATTTTTGATAGAAAGGAGAAGAGTGATACTGGTCTGTAATTATTAATGTCAGAGGGATCCAAAGTAGGTTTCTTTAGTATAGGGATAACCCTTGCTTGCTTGGCAGTTGGTACCTGTCCTGATGTAATGGATCTATTGATGACTGTGGTGATGAAGGGCAGGAGGTCAGGTGAGATGGTCTGGAGCATAGTTGGCATTGGATCCAGTGGGCAGGTGGTGGGATTGGAGGCGTGGATGATTTGCAAAACCTCTTCTGCTGCTATGGTTGAGAGGTGCTTCAGTGAAGGAGTAGCTGAATCCTTGCTGTGTAATGCAGATGAAGTAGGGGCGGATGTGAAGGTCTGGCAGATGTTCTCAATCTTCTCTGTGTAAAAAGTGGAAAAATCTTCAGTGGTCAGGGAGGATGGAGCAGGTGGAGTCAGAGGGTTGAGTAGTGGAGAGAAGATGTTGTGGAGCTTTTGGGGATCTTGTGCAGAAACCTCAAACTTTTCCTTGTAAAAGGAAGTCTTGGCAGAAGTCATGTCCGAAGAGAATCTGGACAGAAGCATACGATAAGAGGTGAGATCTGCATCCAGTTGAGATTTCTTACACTTCCTCTCTGCTGTTCGTAGTTCTCTTCGATTGTTGCAAAGCACATCTGACAACCAAGGAGCAGCACAAGAAGTCTTCCTGCGTTTAGTGGATAAAGGGCAGAGAAGGTCCATGCTTGATGAAAGAGAGGAGATGATAGTGTCTGTAGCTGAGTCTAGGGGTAAGTAGGAAAAGGAGTCATAGTCAGGAAGAGATGAAAGAGTGTAGGAAGCTACAGAGGAAGGAGAGATAGAGTGAAGGTTCCGACGGATGAGAGAGGGATGTTGGGAGTTACATTTGGGTATTACAGGGAGAATGATAGTGAAGGATACCAAGTGATGATCTGAGATATGAAGTGGAGTAGCAGTCATGTCTGTAGCTGGGGAAGGGCAGGTGAAGACCAAGTCCAGGATGTTTCCTCCCTTGTGTGTTGGAGGGCAGCTGTTAAATGACAAGGAGAACGAATTCAGAAGAGTCAGAAGGCCAGAAGACTGAAGCCTGTCGGATGGGAGGTTGAAATCTCCAAGGACCATCAGAGGGGTGCTGTCAGAAGGGAAGACGCTGAGGAGTGTGTCCATTTCTTCCATGAAGTCTCCAATGGGACCAGGAGGACGGTAGATGACAATGATGGAGAGGTTGATTGGAGATGTAACTGAAACTGCATGGAATTGAAAAGAAGAAATGGTGAGATGAGACAAGGGGAGAGGTGTGAAACACCATCTCCGGGACAACAGCAGACCTGTGCCACCACCCCTGCCTGATTCTCGTGGTGAGTGAGAGAAAGCATAGGCAGAGCATAGAACAGTCAGTGTAGCAGTGTTTTGTGGTGATATCAAGGTCTCGGTTAGTGCCAGAAAATCAAAGGAATAGTAGGAAGCTAAAGCTGAGATGAAATCAGCCTTCCTTACAGCAGACTGGCAGTTCCAGAGCCCACCTACCACCGCTGTTTGAGACAGAGACAACAGAGGAGGGTAGATGAGATTGCTGGAAACACAACCTTGGTTTCGTGGGTAATAATGCCTGTGTCTGTAAGAGGTAAGAACAGAGATGGGTTTGAGGCACATGTCTGGTTTGGTCAAAGTGAGGTTAAGTGCAAGTTAAAGTGTGACAGGACAAGAAAGAAAGTATGTTAGTAGACACTTACTATAAACAGGTCTTGACCGGACTAGATGCAAAAGTGGAGAGCCTTCAATATAAATTAGTAAGTCCTGCCCACAATTCACACTTTAAGGGAGACTGAAACTACTCTTGATTAATCACCTGAGACAACTAAGCATAGACCAACACTAAAGGATCAACAAGCTATACAATATAACACAGTTCAAACTCTAGAACTAACCAAGTTAAAAAAATAGTACACAAAGTCAGAATTCTACCTTACCAGATGGAATAGATTCAAATGAAGAGCTAAAGCATGTAGCACTTAAAATCTTTTAAAATAAAGTCTATTACTACACAACTCAAATCTACTGATCTGCTGACTACCTGTTCATATTAACAATGATCTAAAGTCGGTAAATAATTTATTAAAAGTAAAATGTATATGTTATTGGATAGCAAAATCCAAGTAAAAATATCAGACTGTGCAGGACCCAGCAGTGCCTCTACAAGCAGTGACGTGTGTACAGCAGAACTTCCTGCAGGATTAAATAATTTTACCTGTTGCCTAAAAAGTTACCTGTGTGAAGACTTCTCATCTTCACACAGGTAACATCTCCTTTATTTGAGTTTATTCTTTTTTTCACTTAATATTCTAAACTCAGATCAAATGAAACAACAAAATACATTTACAGCTCTGGAAAAAATAAGAGAGCTTTGCAAAATAATCAGTTTCTTATGTTTTTTTCTTACAGGTACATGTATCGGTGAGATGAACAGTTTTGTTCTAAATTCAAAATATAACTATTGTTATTTAGAGTGTATATTTAAAGGAAATGACAACACATCAAAATAACCCAAGATCATGCGGTATTTGCAGAGTTTTAATAACTCAAATAAAACAAAATACAAATAATTTGTAAACAGATTGTGTTAATGCTTTGGCTAAATAACATTAAGAGATCAGTATTTAGTGGAATAACCCCGATTTGCGTGTGTTTTGGCTCCATGCTATCCACCAGATTCTCACATTGTTGTTGGGGAACTTTATACCACTCTCTTTTCAAAAAAGCAAACAGCTCAGCTTTGCTTGATGGTTTGTGACCGTCCATCTTCCCCTTGATGACATTCCAGAGGTTTTCAATAGGGGTCAAATCTGGAGATTGGGCAGTGGTCTCATTTTTCCAGAGCTGTAGTTAAAGTTTCATAAAACACTAATGTTTACTGTATAAATGTTATTTGTGGTGTGTGTGTGTGTGTGCAGTGAAACCCACAAAAAGAGATCAGACTCTCCTGTACCAAGCTGTATGTCCATGAAGAGTGATGAGTCTATGATTTTACCACCAACGTTTAAAGAGAAACGAGAATCCTCACCTGGATACAGGTAACAACTCTTTACAGTTAATTCAGTGTTGTGATATATTGTCACATGTGTACAGAACGTCCACCAGGATTAACTAATGAAGACTTCTCATTTTCACACCAGTAACCTCTCCTCAGAGTTTATTCTTTTTTTCACTTAATATTCTTTACCAATTAATGTAACATGGTCCAAACTTAAATCAAATAAAATAACAAAATTAATTCACTTAAAGTTTAAAGAAACAGTAGTGTTTACTGTATAAATGTTATTGGTAGTGTGTGTGTGTGTGTGTGTGTGTGTGTGTGTGCAGTGAAACCCACAAAAAGAGATCAGACTCTCTTGTACCCAGCTGTGTGTCCATGAAGAGTGATGAGTCTATGATTTTACCACCAACATTTAAAGAGAAGAGAGAATCCTCACCTGGATACAGGTAACAACTCCTTACAGTTAATTCAGTTTTGTGATATACTGTCAGTTTGCCTTCCCACACAGGTTTTGCAGTGTTCATTACATGTTTCAATGATGTCACTTCCGGGTCAGCAGCCATCTTGGAAGTGGCACTTCTGGGGCATCGACCATGTTATACTCCCCTGAGCTATATAAGCACACCACCAACAAGCCTTCCCACACTAGATGGTCTCCTCAGTTTTCCTTGTGCTGTGTGTAGACAGCCTGCCTTGTCCCTGTTCCTGCCATGCCTCGTTAGACCATGTTTGTTCCTATTGTTTTTTTCCACCTGATCTACTCTGCTCTGTTAACAATACCAATTTTGGTATTGATATGACTCTGATCTTTAAACTGTTTGTGACTCTGACCCCTACCTGTACCACTTTGCCCCTTTTGCCTGTGTTTCAGAACATTGAACTGTCCTTCAAATTGAACTTTGTCTCCCCCACATTTATGCCTGCTTTCGTTAAAGACTCTTAATTTGAAAACTAGTCAGAGTCTTGCATTTGGGTTTTTAGACTTTAGATTTTAAAGACTTGGATTGTTATTACTTATTAAGACTTATTATTATTATTATTATTATTATTACTATTATTATTAGGACCCGAGCACCGAAGGAGCAAGGCCAGAGGCCTTGCACCGTAGGTGCGGAAGCCCTATTGTTTTCGTTAGAATTTTATTTTATTCATTTTTTATTTTTTTCAACCTTTTGGGGCATTTTGGACCCCTTAACATGCTCAAAAACTCTTGAAAATCAGCAGACAGGTTGGAATCTGCGGCCATTACGACGTCACCGTGGCTCGGCCCTGGGCGTGGCACACACCCGTTACAGCGCCCCCTCGAAAATCTTGCTGCATAGCTGATACACACTTGCACGTATCCATGTACAACTTGGTACACACTTATATCTCATTGAACTGAACAACTTTCACACTGCATGTCATTAAGTCTAATCCACAGGAAGTGAGTTATTTTGAGTTGTTTGCAAAACGCACCCAATGGAATTTGAAATACTCCTCCTAGGGAATTGATACAACCGCCACCAAACCCAGGCTAATATGATCTCAAGACATTGATACAACCGCCACCAAACCCAGGCTAATATGATCTCAAGACATTGATACAACCGCCACCAAACCCAGGCTAATATGATCTCAAGACATTGATACAACCGCCACCAAACCCAGGCTAATATGATCTCAAGACATTGATACAACCGCCACCAAACCCAGGCTAATATGATCTCAAGACATTGATACAACCGCCACCAAACCCAGGCTAATATGATCTCAAGACACTGATACAACCGCCACCAAACCCAGGCTAATATGATCTCAAGACACTGATACAACCGCCACCAAACCCAGGCTAATATGATCTCAAGACACTGATACAACCGCCACCAAACCCAGGCTAATATGATCTCAAGACATTGATACAACCGCCACCAAACCCAGGCTAATATGATCTCAAGACATTGATACAACCGCCACCAAACCCAGGCTAATATGATCTCAAGACATTGATACAACCGCCACCAAACCCAGGCTAATATGATCTCAAGACATTGATACAACCGCCACCAAACCCAGGCTAATATGATCTCAAGACATTGATACAACCGCCACCAAACCCAGGCTAATATGATCTCAAGACATTGATACAACCGCCACCAAACCCAGGCTAATATGATCTCAAGACATTGATAATGCAAAATTGATGAGGGATTTTTGATCTCAAACGGTTCAGCCGTGAGAAACCCTTAAACTTATGGCGAATAAAACAAAACAGGAAGTGGCTAATAACTTCTGTGTACATTAAGTGATCTACATGAAACCTTAGGATTATGTTAAGCATTGAAAGCTGATCACACTGATATGACAACTGTGAGTCTCGGTCATAGCGCCACCAACTGGCAGCAGGAAGTGTGTCACTTTTTGAAATCTCTAATATTTTCTCCCTTACTTTCACCTGATTTGGTTCAAAATCAGTCAGAATAATGACAAGACATGGCTGATGTGAAACTGTGAAGGAATTTTTGATAACTTGAATCATGTTACTATGGTGACGATTTACATGAGAACATAATGGAAGAAATGGATTCTTCTCATATCTTACGAGTGGAAAGGCCTAATGTTCCAAAATATTTCACATAGAGAGTTTAAATGTTTCTGAGAAAGTCCAGTGTGGCTGCTCACCGGGCGTGGCACAGGGCTGTCACAGCGCCCCCTGGAACTTTGTCAGAAATATAGCTGCACAGTTCATATTCACTTGCACGTATATGCATGAGAGCCGGTATACATTTAGATCTCATTGAGCTAAATGACGTTGAGCTAAATGATGACCTGCTTAACAGGAAGTCAGTTATTTTGGGATGTTTGTAAAACGCACCCAATGGAATTTGATATACTCCTCCTAGGGGATTTGTATGATTTTGACCAAACAGGGTCCAATATGATCTGAAGATGTTGAGGATCTAAAGATAAGGGATTTTTGATCTCAAACGGTTCAGCCGTGAGGAGCCCTTAAACTTATGGCGAATAAAAGGAAACAGGAAGTGGCTAATAACTTCGGTGTATATTGTGTGATGTACATCAAATCTCAACTTTATGTTAAGAGAAGAAAGCTGATCACATGGACATGACTACTGTCAGTGTCAGTCATAGCGCCACCAACTGGCAGCAGGAAGTGTGTCACTTTTAGAAATCTCTAATGTTTTCCCTTCCTTTCACCTGATTTGGTTGAGAATCAGTCAGAATAATCTCAGGACATGGCTGATGTGAAACTGTGAAGGAATTTGTGATATTTTGAATGATGTTGCTATTGTGAGGACATAATAGAAAAATATTAATGTTCTTATATCTTAACAGTGGAAAGCCCTAATGTTTCAAAAAAATTAAAATAGAAAGAACAACTGGTTGTGAGTGATTCTGCTTAGTTTCATGATTTTGTGACGCTCAAACAGCTCACAACAAATTTTTACATTTATCAGTGCATTGACTAGTCCATTTTCACCTGACTCCTGCAGTACTAGACTATGTCCACTAGAGGCTCTTATCCCGTTATTTTAACTTTTTTTTACAATATGGCTTCATTTGCACAATTCATATATACAGAGTCAACCAAAAAATATATACACACTTCAGGAAAAGAAAAATAGTATGATGTAAATAATATTAGTATAATATTAATTATATTATTATAATAGTATCATCATATCATCATATAAATCAATCTATAACGTATAGCAATAAATTTAGTAATACAATATTTATACAAATTTTTGTATAAAAAAATTTCTTAAATCCTGAAATGTGTATACATTGTATAAATGTGTATACATTTTTCTGGGTGACTCTCTCTCTCTCTCTCTCTCTCTCTATACATATACATATATATATATATATATAATATGTGTGTGTGTGTGTGTATATATATATAGAGAGAGAGAGGGAGTGATATAGTAATAAAGGGAGAGTCATTGTCCCTTTGGACATCACTGGACATTGCTATGATCTATTTCATTACACCCAAACTGTCCCTTTTGTCCTTATATAGTTTAGAATGAAAGTCAGTTTTCTTGTTGCCATCAGTGGACTTTGCTGTGATCACTTTCAGTACACCCAAATTGTCACTCTTGTCCTTTTGGTATTTCCCCTTTTAATGCATGTACCCACTGTGCTCACTGTGTCTGGTGTGTCTGGGCAGCGACGGCACCTTGTAGTGATGGCCCATAGTGGGAGGGCCCGTCATTGCTGCTTGCAGCTATATTTATTATTATTATTATTATTATTATTATTATTATTATTATTATTATTATTATGTAAACGTAAAGTAAGGCTTTAATTTATGTGTTTAATTGTACAGTATGTGTTATATGTGACTAGAGTTGCAAAATCTTATATTATGACTGAGTTATATGTTTCTGTGTGTAAATATGTTAATCGTTCTTTTGACTTATCATACAGGTTCAGTATTGTGTGTGTGTGTGTGTGTGCACGCAGTGAAACCCAGATAAAGAGATCAGACTCACCGAGCTGTGTGTCCATGAAGAGTGATGAGTCTATGATTTTACCACCAACGTTTAAAGATACGAGAGAATCCTCACCCAGATACGGGCAACACATTTGCATGGAACTCAGATACACTAATAGCAGGTTGTTAATGATTTTGATATTAAATGAAACACAGTAATCTATGTTGTACCTATACACAATAGATACAAACATTTACCTACACCTTCACAACTCCACACAGTTCATATTATCATACATTTTTTTAGGTATGTCAGTGAGGGCATCTACTAAACAACTGATGAAAACAACTGGTTCAACTTTAGGAGCTATTTTTGCTGCCCCTAAAATGCTGAAGGAACCACAAGCAGATATTCAAAACAATTAGAATTGTATGCGAATATAACAATCCTGGAAGCACACAGACATTGCATCTTTCAGAAAAGAGACACAAATTAAGATGCATTGTGCCTTCTGTTAATGCCTGAAGAGAAACTACTCAAGAAAAATAGATCCTGCAGTCTACCTAAAGCACAGTATTAGCTACAGCCAAAGATACATCATGTACAGTTCCGTGATGAATCAGTTCCGTAACACTGAATATATAAACTCTAAAATAGTTTATTATTAACTGGCATATATTTGTTCCCTTCTAGTAAACTCTCGGCAGGACCCAGCAGTGCCTCCATGAGCAGTGATGTGTGCACAGAACCTCCACCAGGATTAACTAATGAAGACTTCTCATTTTCACACCAGTAACCTCTCCTCAGAGTTTATTCTTTTTTCACTTAATATTCTTTACCAATTAATGTAACATGGTCCAAATTTAAATCAAATAAAACAACAAAATTAATTTAGTTAAAGTTTTATGAAACAGTAGTGTTTACTGTATAAATGTTATTTGTAGTGTGTGTGTGTGTGTGTGTGTGTGTGTGTGCAGTGAAACCCACAAAAAGAGATCAGACTCTCTTGTACCCAGCTGTGTGTCCATGAAGAGTGATGAGTCTATGATTTTACCACCAACATTTAAAGAGAAGAGAGAATCCTCACCTGGATACAGGTAACAACTCTTTACAGTTAATTCAGTGTTGTGATATATTGTCACATGTGTACAGAACGTCCACCAGGATTAACTAATGAAGACTTCTCATTTTCACACCAGTAACCTCTCCTCAGAGTTTATTCTTTTTTCACTTAATATTCTTTACCAATTAATGTAACATGGTCCAAACTTAAATCAAATAAAATAACAAAATTTAATTTAGTTAAAGTTTTATGAAACAGTAGTGTTTACTGTATAAATGTTATTTGTAGTGTGTGTGTGTGTGTGTGTGTGCAGTGAAACCCACAAAAAGAGATCAGACTCTCTTGTACCCAGCTGTGTGTCCATGAAGAGTGATGAGTCTATGATTTTACCACCAACATTTAAAGAGAAGAGAGAATCCTCACCTGGATACAGGTAACAACTCCTTACAGTTAATTCAGTTTTGTGATATACTGTCAGTTTGCCTTCCCACACAGGTTTTGCAGTGTTCATTACATGTTTCAATGATGTCACTTCCGGGTCAGCAGCCATCTTGGAAGTGGCACTTCTGGGGCATCGACCATGTTATACTCCCCTGAGCTATATAAGCACACCACCAACAAGCCTTCCCACACCAGATGGTCTCCTCAGTTTTCCTTGTGCTGTGTGTAGACAGCCTGCCTTGTCCCTGTTCCTGCCATGCCTCGTTAGACCATGTTTGTTCCTATTGTTTTTTTCCACCTGATCTACTCTGCTCTGTTAACAATACCAATTTTGGTATTGATATGACTCTGATCTTTAAACTGTTTGTGACTTTGACCCCTACCTGTACCACTTTGCCCCTTTTGCCTGTGTTTCAGAACATTGAACTGTCCTTCACATTGAACTTTGCCTCCCCCACTTTTATGCCTGCTTTCGTTAAAGACTCTTAATTTGAAAACTGGTCAGAGTCTTGCATTTGGGTCTTTGTCCGCCATCCCTGACATATACTATAGCTTCTTCAACAAAAACATCATCATCTATTTTATAGACTTGGATTGTTATTACTTATTAAGACTTATTATTATTATTATTATTATTATTATTATTATTATTATTATTATGAAAACATAAATTAAGGCTTTAATTTATGTGTTTAATTGTACAGTATGTGTTATATGTGACTAGAGTTGCAAAAACATATATGACTGAGTTATATGTTTCTGTGTGTAAATATGTTAATCGTTCTTTTGACTTATCATACAGGTTCAGTATTGTGTGTGTGTGTGTGTTTGTGCAGAGAAACCCAGATAAAGAGATCAGACTCACCGAGCTGTGTGTCCATGAAGAGTGATGAGTCTATGATTTTACCACCAACGTTTAAAGATAAGAGAGAATCCTCACCCAGACACGGGCAACACATTTGCATGGAACTCAAATATACTAATAGCAGGTTGTTAATGATTTTGATATTAAATGAAACACAGTAATCTATGTTGTACCTATACACAATAGATACAAACATTTACCTACACCTTCACAACTCCACACAGTTCATATTACCATACATTTCTTTAGGTATGTCAATGAGGGCATCTACTAAATGACTGATTGAAACAACTGGTTCCACTTTAGGAGCTATTTTTGCTGCCCCTAAAATACAAAAAGTCACCACAAGCAGATATTCAAAACAATTACAATTATATGCGAATATAACAATCCTGGAAGCACACAGACATTGCATCTTTCAGGAAAGAGACACTAGGCTAAAGCACAGTATTAACTACAACCAAAGATACAAAGCTCATGTACAGTTCTGTAACACTCAATAAATATACTACCTTTAGAATAAAATAGTTTATAATTAACAAACTGGCATGTTTGTTCCCTTCTAGTAAAATCTGTTGTAAAATGTATCCATCAATATTAGATATTTTCATTTGTAAATCATGTGACAGATTTGATGCTGAAAGCCATAATTTTAAGTTATTTGAATTATGGTGTGATTCACGTGTACAGGTCAATGATATATAAAACCTTGTTTTCACACAGTGACCTTCAGCGAGGGAGAGACAAAATAGAGCAGAAGATCATAATCACAGATAAAGGGTAATATCATACTCTGAAGTGACTGTGTAGTATGATCATTATTATACTGCTATTATAAACATTTCTCCAATCAAATTGATTAATTTATCAAACACATATACAGTAGAGTCAGTATTACAGGGACTGTGCTTGTTATCCCACCATATGTCTATTACGATTTTACAGGTGTAAGTCTGTAAACACTGGACCTCATCTTCAGGAGAGATGCAGATTAAATCTGATAAAGAAGTTTCAGCATGTAAATGAGATGATTACAAACCAGAGAAGCCCAACACTTCTCAATGAGATCTACACAGAGCTCTACATCACAGAAGGAGACAGTGGAAAAGTCAATAATGAACATGAGGTAAGACAGATCGAGGCAGCATCCAGGAGAGCAGCAACAGAGGAAACACCAATCAAATGCAATGACATCTTTAAAACTTTACCTGAAGAAGACAAACCCATCAGGAGCGTTCTGACAAAGGGAGTCGCTGGCATTGGAAAAACAGTCTCTGTGCAGAAATTCATTCTAGACTGGGCTGAAGGGAAAACAAATCAGGATGTTCATCTCATATTTCCACTTCCTTTCAGAGAACTCAATCTGATAAAGGATCAAACAATAAGTCTGATGGAGCTTCTTCATTTCTTTTTTAAAGAGATGAAAGAAACAAACATTTCCACTCTGCACAAAGTTCTGTTCATTTTTGATGGTTTGGATGAGTGTCGTTTCCCTCTGGATTTCCAGAACACAGTGAGAGTGTGTGATGGAACTGAATCAGCATCAGTGAATGTGCTGCTGATAAACCTGATCAAAGGGAATCTGCTTCCCTCTGCTCTCATCTGGATCACCTCCCGACCTGCAGCAGCTGATCAAATCCCCTCTGAGTGGATTAATCGAGTCACAGAGGTACGAGGGTTCAATGACCCACAGAAGGAGGAATATTTCAGGAAGAGGATCAGAGATCAGAGTCTGAGCAACAGAATCATCACACACCTGAAGTCATTAAGAAGCCTCTACATCATGTGCCACATCCCAGTCTTCTGCTGGATTTCAGCCACTGTTCTAGAGAGAATGTTGGGTGAAGCAGAGAGTGGAGAGATCCCCAAGACTCTGACTCAAATGTACACACACTTCCTCATCATTCAGACAAACATCATCAAGAAAAAGTACACAGAGAGCAGAGAGGCAGATAAAGAAATGGTTCTGAAACTGGGTAAACTGGCTTTCAGGCAGCTGATGAAAGGAAACCTGATCTTCTATGAGGAAGACCTGAGAGAGTGTGGCATTGGTGTGACAGAAGCATCAGTATACTCAGGTGTGTGTACACAGATCTTCAGAGAGGAGTTTGGGCTTCACCAGAGTAAAGTGTACTGCTTTGTTCATCTGAGCATTCAGGAGCACCTCGCAGCTCTGTATGTGCATCTGACATTCATGAATGAAAAGAAAAATGTTCTTCAGAAAAAACTGTTTCCTATAATGTTTACAATGCCCAGAGAAATTACAGTGTTAGATGTACACAAGAGTGCTGTAGATCAGGCTTTACAGAGTGAAAATGGACATCTGGATCTTTTCCTTCGCTTTCTTCTGGGTCTCTCCCTGGAGTCCAATCAGATCCTCTTACAAATCATCGTGACACAGACAGAAACTAGCTCCAACTGCAGACAGGATACAGTTAATTACATCAGGAAGATGATTAGAGAGAATCTCTCAACAGAGAAATCCATCAATCTGTTCCACTGTCTGAATGAGCTGGAAGATCATTCTCTAGTGGAGGAAATCCAACACTACCTGCAATTAAGATATTCAAAAAAAACCAAACTTTCTCCTTCTCAGTGGTCAGCTTTGGTGTTTATGTTACTGACATCAGCACAGGAACAGGATGTGTTTGTCTTAAAGAAATATACCAACAAACACTATACATCAGACAAGGTTCTTCTGAAGCTCCTGCCTGTGGTTGCAGCATCCAGAAAAGCTGAGTAAGTAATGCTGAATATAACACTTACACTGTTAATGCAGAGAAGATGAAAGAATTTCATCAGACTGGATATGTTCTGTATTCTTTGTAAATGTCTTTATTTCATTTAATATGTAAACATTACACAATGCATTGTGTTGCAATATTAGCTCCTGGGATTTATGTAATATTTAATATTTCTCTTTTGGGATGATTTATTATTTAACAACATGTTTGATAATGTACACTGGTGCTACTCTGCCCTGTATTTTGTATTTGCTTTCAGTTTCAATAATTGTAACTTAAAAGATAAAGGCTGTACAGCTTTAGCCTCAGTGCTCAGCTCTGAATCCTCCAGTCTGAGAGAGCTGGATCTATCTGAGAATAAACTCAGAGACTCAGGAGTGAAGAGTCTCTCTGCTGGACTGGAGAATCCTCACTGTAAACTGGAGACACTGAGGTAAGATCATCTCTCGGTGAGTAACATGAGCATCTACATAAAAGCTCTTTTATAAATACTATTGTACCTTATTTCAGATTTTTTTTCTTTATAATTTAATATGTATAACAGAGGTCCATAATTCTGTAGTTTCCTGAACATAAAGCGAAAGTGACAATGATATTCTAAATTTTGACAGGAATTTGACAGACAGATAGAAAAAGCTGTATTTTTTTTTTTCTTTAAGAATTATATTCATTTGAAACAGTATTTCTGTCTAATCTACACTCTATACACTACACAGTGTGTATTTAGTTTTTTATTTTGAATACATTTTTTCTGGTAAGATAGGCTTCTGACTTTGTCTCCCTTAAGGTGTGAATTGTGAGCAGGGCTAACGTATATATATTCAAGGTTATCCTCTACAGACATCAGTGGTCAGAAGGTTATACTTCTAAGGCTAGAAACAAATTTTTAGTGCCTAAACTAGTACAGTTACCATTCCTAAATCATATTTAAAACCTAACCTCACTCTGGCTGGGTCTACAGACATCAAACCCATTTCTTCCATCACCTCTTACAGTCAATTATGCTCTCATCCGCAAAGCAGAGGCCTCATTTCCAGGAACCTCATCTACCATCTTCTGTTGTCCCAGACAGTGGTGGTAGGTGGGCTCTGGAATTGTCTGTAGTACATAAAGCTGATTTAATCTCAGCTTTAACTTCCCACTACTCCTTTGATTTTCTGGGGCTAACTGAAACCTGGGTCTCTCCCCAGAACTCTGCTACACCGGCTACTCTATCCTCTGGCTAAGCTTTCTTTCACATGCCATGAGAAACAGACAGGGCTCGTGTTACAGGTCTGCTGTTACCACTGAGATGGTGTTTCACCCCTCTCTCCATGTCGTTTGAATTACATGCAGTTTTAGTTACCTCTCCCATCAACTGTTTCATTATTATCATCCACTGCCCTCCTGATCTACTAGGAAACTTTCTGGAAGAAATGGACACACTCCTCAGTGTTTTTCCTACTGACAGCACCCCTCTGATAGTCCTTGGTGGTTTCAATCTCTCTTCAGACAAACGCCAGTCCTCTTGCTTTCTGCCTCTTCTGAATTCCTTCTCTTTGACATTCAACAGCTGCCCTCCCACACACAAGGAAGGAAACATACTGAATCTGGTCTTGGGCTGTTACCCCTCTTTATCCTATCACTCCTCTTATCCTGCCTAAAACCAAGTACCAACATTTCTCTCTACCCTAGTCAAAACCTCCCCTCTTCGTCTATAGTTTCCTGCACCCTCTCCTCTCCTCCTGATGCTGACTACTTTGTCCTTGGACAGACACATTATTTTCCTCTCTTTCCCCAACCATGGACCTCCTCTCCCCTCTGTCTACTAAACCCAGGAAGTCTTTTTGTCCTATTCCATGGCTATCAAATGTGTTGCACAGCAATTGAAGAGAACTAAGATCCGTAGAGAAGAAGTGGAAGAAATCACTTCTCAGCACAGACCTTGCCTCTTACTGTGCTTTCTTGTCCAGATTCTCCTTGGAAGTGACATTTGCTAAGACTGCCTTTTGCAAGAAAAGCATTAAGCTTCTGCAGAAGATCCTCATAAGCTCCAGAACATCTTCTGTTCATTATTCAACCCCTGGCTTCCCTGACTGCTTAGGACTTCACCTCCTTTTACAGTGAGAAAAAAACAGACAGACCTTCACTTCTTTCCAGATTTTTCAAACATAGCTACTGTCACAAATCACCAGTCTGAAAACAAACTTGGAGTTTAAACCCCATGAGGGGTATGTTTATTAAACGCAAAGGAGAATGGGTGGAAAGAGGGATGCGCAGTGGCAATAGGAGAATGGAGGTCAAGGAGGCAGAGGGAATCAGGAGCAGTCCGCATTGGAGAGGGAGGAAGGAGTCAGGGAAGAGAAATGGAAGAGCTGAATAAACAGGAAAAGGACGAACTAAAGAAAGCTAATGGAGTTGCTAGAAAATGAAGCGTAATGCTAGTGCTAGTAGTAGCGAGCCGGTGTCTATGTGTGAGACCAGACAAAGAAAGAGTGAAATCGTGAGGTTTAAATAGGGGAGTGAGCGTGCTCAGAAAACAAGGTACAGGTGAACTTAATTAAAACTCGGGTGAGTGCGCTGGCAAGGAGTGGAGTCCGGCATGCCTGTGACAGCAACATAAGAGATCCTACATGTTATCTTGTCCTGCAATCCTAGCATTTGCCCACTGGATCCAATCCCTTTCAAAATGACCACCTCAAAAAACCTCCTTCCTCACTATGATCATCAATGTTTCTATAACATCTGGTCATGTACCTATTACCTTCAAGCAAACAAGGTGCAGCATGGCATTGGTATGCGTCTTACCTGGAAGGTCACTCATATCAGGTAACATAGAGGGGATCCACATCTGCTCCACATTTCTCCACTGGTGTCACACATGTCTCAGTACTTGGTCCTCTTCTTTTCTCCCTCTATACTCAACCTGTTGGCAAAGTTACATTCTCACATGGGTGTCACTTAACTTATCTTCTCATTCCCTACCTCAGATAACACAGCTTCTGCTTAGATCTCAGGATGTCTGGCAGACATATCATCATTGTTGAAGGCTCATCAGCTAAAAATCCCAGCAAAACTGATCTGCCGGTCATCCCAGGTGATTGATCCTCAACCCAAGATTTCGCTATACTTCTGAACAACTCCCTGATCACACCTTCAGCCACTACTTGCAACCTTGGGGAACCATGTACAATCATCTAACCTTTTCTTTTTTTAACGCATGTAACTAATCTAACATGCTTATGTCGGTATCTCGTTTACTACATCAAAAGGATTCGGCTGGTTTTATCCACAAATACTGCTCAGTTGCTTCTTCAGTTTCTTGTAATTTTGAGACTGGACTCCTGCAGCTCTCTACTGGTAGGTCTACCTCTGAGCTCCATTAACCTTTTGCAAATTACCCAAAAAACACTGATTCTTGCCTATAGAGCCAACAATGGACAAGCACTTTCTTATCTCAAAGCCCTTTTTTCTCCCTACACTGCACCATGATCCCTCAGGTCCTACAGCACTGCATGACTGGTCCTGCCATCACTTAGGGTACAAGGTACACTATATTGCCAAAAGTATTCGCTCACCTGCCTTGACTCGCATATGAACTTAAGTGACATCCCATTCCTAATCCATAGGGTTCAATATGACGTCGGTCCACCTTTTGCAGCTATAACAGCTTCAACTCTTCTGGGAAGGCTGTCCACAAGGTTTAGGAGTGTGTTTATGGGAATTTTTGACCATTCTTCCAGAAGCGCATTTGTGAGGTCACACACTGATGTTGGACGAGAAGGCCTGGCTCTCAGTCTATGCTCTAATTCATCCCAAAGGTGTTCCATCGGGTTGAGGTCAGGACTCTGTGCAGGCCAGTCAAGTTCATCCACACCAGACTCTGTCATCCATGTCTTTATGGACTTTGCTTTGTGCACTGGTGCACAGTCATGTTGGAAGAGGAAGGGGCCAGCTCCAAACTGTTCCCACAAAGTTGGGAGCATGGAATTGTCCAAAATGTCTTGGTATGCTGAAGCATTCAGAGTTCCTTTCACTGGAACTAAGGGGCCAAGCCCAGCTCCTGAAAAACAACCCCACACCATAATCCCCCCTCCACCAAACTTTACACTTGGCACAATGCAGTCAGACAAGTACCGTTCTCCTGGCAACCGCCAAACCCAGACTCGTCCATCAGATTGCCAGATGGAGAAGCGTGATTCGTCACTCCAGAGAACGTGTCTCCACTGCTCTAGAGTCCAGTGTCCTCTAATTCAGTCTCCACAGCTGCTTGACGGGCCAGGGAAAGACGGTGTGGTCTTACTCTTACTGGGCTGGCATCTCCTGTGTCAATAACATGCTGCACCAAATGGGTTAGCCCTACCTCATTCTCATTTAGAGCAAAAATGTCCTTAAAGTGCTCCAAGACTTCCCACAAGCGCACCTTTTGTTGTTCCGTTAAGCCACCACAGTTTTTGGACCAAATGTCTCTCACAGCTGTAATCTGAGTCCTTACCTTGTCGTTGTCCAGTGCAGCACCCAAGCAAGGTCCATTGTGTGTCAAAGTAAAAAAAAAAATGAAGGGAATTCAGTAATACAATCAGGGCTCTGGCATGTGTACTCATTCAAACTAATGGCTGGATTTTCCCCAGCAAGAGGTGATGGCCCGCAGGCCAGTTTCGCCACAACAAGAGTATGTTTGGAGGTGTCTGCTGTATACACAGATAGGGACACTGAAGTTAGGCTTGATGTAGGGCAGGTCAATTGTACTGAACATCCCCCAGGGAAGGTAAGTGAGTCATTACAGAGATCTAGAAATCCAGCCCAGAATGCAGGGGTCCTGCACGTCAGCCACCCATGCATGGATACAAACAGACCTCCTATGTCAAACAGGAAGAGTCCTTTCCCTTTTATCGGTGCAACATCACCCGTCACAGTTTTCAGGTTGAACAGATGTCTCCACAGGAACAATATCAGGTCGAATCAGGGTTGCATTCGACCCAGTGCCAACCAGGGCTGTACACGTGACACCCGCCACTAGAATGGGAATGTGGCAGAAATTTCCCACATAAGACCAACCCACTACCATAACAGTCTCTGTAGGCTGTAGACTAACTCCTTCCTTCGCTCGCTGTTCCTCATCCTAAGCAGGGGACACAGTGCAGGAGATAATATTACAGGCCCCCGTTCCCCCATCTACACAGGCCCATGGGTGTTTCCCTGAAAACTGAGCCTGGGGCACTGTCTGATCAGATGGCCTGGTCGGCTACAACCCCAACAAACTGAAGGTCGGCGGCATGTATGGGGTTCTGAAGTGGAGCGGCCAGGGTGCAGCAACGCAACGTTCACAGAGTTACCCAGCCACACAGGCGACTCTGTGGGCAATTCAGACATTTCTGCAGCTCTCACTACTGGAGATATGTCATTTGTATTCCTGTCTGCCTCCAATATCTCCCTTTCAATAGCCAGTTCCAACGCTTCACTTAGAGTGGTTGGGTGGGCCAGCTGTATCTGTACCCAGAGCTTTCATGGGCTGAGTGCCTGGATAAACCTGTCTCTAGCGAGCTCATTTTGGACTGATGGCAGCATTTCAGCTTAGGCGTGCTTACATAAACATTCAATGTCGTTGGCTAAAATTCGAAGGGGCTCATATTGTCTTCTGTGTCTGTTATGAAATTCTGTCCTTAAAAGGACAGGCTGACTACAATGTTGGCTGACTACAATGTCCAAACCATCTGAAAGGGCCCCAGCCAGTGCATTATAATCACTTAAAGTGAACATACGTTAACAGTTAGAGCCAGCTCCTATTAAGTAACAACACTTAATGTCCTTATCCCAACTAATGTCTTCAACTCTCTAATGACATTACAATACATTTCAATGTCTGAACAATGTTCAAAGTGGCAGCACAAATGCTGCTATTTATTACAGATACACAAGTTTAGCTTGACAGTTGGTTTTTGTCTCTCTGCAGGTTGTGTAGCTGTCGTTTCCCAGATAAAGGCTGTGCTGCTGTGATTTCAGCTCTGAAATCAAATCCCTCACACCTGAGAGAGCTGGATCTGTCTGAGAATAACCTCAGAGACTCAGAAGTAAAGTGTCTCTCGGCTGTACTGGAACATCCTCATTGTAACCTGGAGACACTGAGGTAAGATTTTCTCTCTGAGAGTCACATGAGCTGGGGAACCTCAACATAAAAGCTATCCTATAAATAATAGTGTTCTAGACATACCATTTTGATTTCTAGTTTTGTTTCATTTTGATGTATTTGTGGTGGCATGCATGGGGTCAGGGCTTAAATAACCCAACAACCTTTCTCCCTAAAATTAAATTTGGGCTGATAACTAAAATAACCGACTATGCCACCCAGGGGACCTATTACCGGGGACTCACCTTTCACTTAAGTTCATAGGACACACAGGTGTCAAGTATCAGACCAGAGTTGACAACACAATAAACTTTTATTTCAGATAGCAGATAAAATAATTTCACATAAAGCAATTATTACCACTATTATTACCTCTCCAGAATTGGCTGCTGGCCTTTCTAAGCCAGATGACACCAAACTCATGTGCACCCCAACACCTCAGCACATACACAACACCAATGTGAGCACTGAAGCTGTCAGATACACCACCACCAACACGCAGAAAGGCACACACTCTTGCTATACCGGTTTGCCCTAATTCTGAAGGGAAATATAGCACATTTAAGGTTTCAGACATGCACAAGCACCATTCAAAAGAAAGGTTTTTAATTATCAGCACAACATGTACCATTAACAAAAATGAAATAAAAGTAAGAAAAACAGAAACCAGTAGCAAACGGATTAATAATAAAATAAAAAGAACAAGAAACCAGGAATAACTGAGTTGAATGCATTCGTCAGAAAAATACAACAAATCAGAAACAGCACTGCTTAATGAAAATACAAAAGAAAAGGTATAATAAAAATGGAAAAAAAGTTAAAGAAAATAAACAAAACAGAAATTTAAAGGACAAAACAAAATGGTGACATCTTTGTGTGCGAACTGAACACACCAACATGCGCCACTTCCGACTACAATTTAAGGTTATACCTTCGACCATTTAACCTGGAGGATTATAAAACACCAAACACCATTATTGGTCAGTCCAGTTCCACAATCTTGCCAGCTAGAACATAAGATAAGATTGAAATAACACCCAAGGTGCAGATTCAGTGGCAAATCCACTAAATACTGCCATGCCAATGGTCTGGTCCAGTCAGACAACCACACCAACCAATTTTGCGGTGTCCGGATGATCAGTTACAATGAGAGGTAAATCTCTTTCACGCAGTCCGGCGTCCTAATAGTTACCACAAGCGGACACAGAAGCAATTCTCAGAAGGCTATACAAACCCAAAAGCCTGAAACCTGCTGCAAAGTTGCTTAGCCAACCATTAGCTGGGTAGCTACAAAACATACTGTCAAATTACAAGTTGCTAATTAAGCTATTTAAAACAAATCTTTATTAAAAAAAATAATAACATACCTGATAACCGTCAGTTTAACCCACATGAGGATGCCCTTTAGAGATGACCATTACAAGCATCCCGTCTGGCTCCTCAGTCCACACTAGAAATTAAGCAGTCCCAAGTAAACCCTGCATAACAAACAAATAACAAACAATCTGCCATAAGCATGCAATGAACAATTGCATGTGAACTCTTACCTCACAGGCATTACCACTCCGGAAATGTGGCAATGCTAGGTAGGGGTGCTTTCCAATGATTTTTACTAATGTTAATTTTATACCTTTGGAACGAGAGCCCAATTAAGACCCACCCCGATCTCTTTTAAAGTGACAGTACTGCTACATAATGATCACACAGGTTCATAATTCTGTATTTTCCTAAATATGAAGTAAAAGTTAAAAAAAAAAACCTTTATTCTGTTTGGGATAAATTTGCAGACTTTGTCTTGAACCTGGTTGTTCCTTAAGAAAAAAAATCAGTAACTGTTTGAAACTGTTGTATTCATTGTGATGATATGCAACACCCTTGCATCTGTTGAATCTAGGCTCATTGGGGTCAATTGGAATATAACATTAACCACTCTTCATGGCATGCATACTTGAATTAATACTAATACTGGATTGAATATAGAAAGCATAATCACACTACCATAGGTTAAAGCTATCATAGATCACTATCTTAACTTATTTAAAGTATTTATTAGTCAAATAATGTGCACTTCACCATGCCATCATATCAAACATACAATCACATTAGGTGACTAAGTGTTTAGAGGCAACACTCGAGTACACTTAGGGTAATGGAGCACCACTTAAAATAAAAAAGAATCAGAGATTAATTTGGATCTGGATTGGAACAAAATAGAATGTATTCATGCTTACATACAAACTCTCTGTGCTCCTGAACAGCTATTGATAATAACCTTTGTTAAAAAAATGTTTTTCATTGTACACAAAGATTGAGATGTTTTTGAGTCCTAAACACTCATTTGAAGGCTTTGTAGGAAAAATCTTTACCCCTCTCTGTAGTCTTCATTATTCTAGGTACAAATGAATAGCCTGTACCAACTGATCAAAGCAAATATTGTGGATCATAAAGAGATTTTCTCTTAAGATTTATAAAGAGCAATGACAAAGTTAGAAAATGGAAATAGTCTTTTCTTGGGTATTTGGGGCAAGTCAAGCATTTATATCAGATTCTTCAGGTTTCCATCACCCATCTCTTTATTTCCTTAGGTCTGAATAGGCAATGGGCTGCAATAAATGAGAATTCCCATAATGTACCACATTTTTAAAGCATTGAAGGAAAATTCTATAGGCATCTGTCATTTTGAAAGTATTCAGTGTAAGCTTGCATGGTATTCTTTGTCTTTTCTATGCCAAAGACATGGAACCTCAAAACCGTTCTAGTAGTGTTATGCAAACAGATAATCCTTTGGCAGGTGCTCATCCAGAATGAGTTGTGGAACAGTGCATTTCTGTGTTTATGATATAAATGCGAAAGCATTTACTGTAGAGTAAAGTTTTACAACTTCAAGTGAACAACTGCAGCAAATCACTCTGAAAAGCCAGCAGTGTGTGGGACCTAATGCTGCTAGATACCCTGAAATCTAGCTGTTTCTCCTCCAGATAAGTGAATTTTTTTAAGATGAACTTTTTTATAGATGAATATATCATAAAATGATCATTTTCATCACAACCTGTACATGCCCTGTTGTTGCCAAGGTTTGCTAGCTAGTTTACTGGTGTTGTGTTCATGATCAACTGCAGCATAAATGAATGCCAAGTGTGAAAAATCTTACTGCTTACCCAAAAACTATTTACTGCTTACCCAAATCTGGAATATACCATAAATAGACTTTCCTGATTCACTCATTCATTCATTCATTCATTCATTCATTCATTCATTCATTCATTCATTCATTCATTCATTCATACCTTTAGTGCCTAAACAATGTTCAAAGTGGCTATATATTACAGATAAACAGAGAGATTGTTGTAAAATAGGTTCAATTGTTCACTTGGCATATGAAAAAAGACAAACAAAAATAGACTTCAACAGAGTTTTTACAACCTTGTCCACCAGAATGAGTTGCTGTAACACAACCTGTGAGTTAGATTTGACATGTGGTCATTGTCTCTCTGCAGGTTGTGTTACTGTGGTGTCTTAGATGAAGGCTGTGCTGCTCTGACTTCAGCTCTGAGATCAAACCCCTCACACCTGAGACATCTGGATCTATCTAGGAATAAACTCAGAGACTCAGGAGTGAAGAGTCTCTCTGCTGTACTGGAGAATCCTCACTGTAAACTGGAGACACTGAGGTAAGATCATCTCTCTAATAGTGTCACAAGGCAGCCTGGGCGTGAACACCAGAGGGAGCCCTTGCCTGAGTATTAACCCTCTCTGCCCTACTTCCGGTACAGAGGGGTATTTAAGCAGCGCGCCACCTTCACCCCAGTGCGAAGCATTGTTTCCATTTAGTGTCACTTGCCAAGCCTTTATTCTTTTCTCGTTAGTTACATTGTGTATGACCTTGCCTGTTTATTCTCTCCTACGAGTTTCGGATTTGCGATTTTGTCTAGTTTGCTTTGTGTTAGTCTTTCTGGTATTTTCGACCTTTTGCTTTCGTTTTCCTGACCTCGATTACCTGCCTGCTGTTATTCAATAAATCTGCTAATGGATTCTAATACACCAGCACCTGACAATTCCTTACAAATAGTCATATGACCTGCTCCTCAGTAAGACACATTCTCTAATAGTGAGACTGAAGCAGAGGTTTTAGGTTCAGCATTAAATATTCTGAGGAGGAAAATCATTTCATTTAATTGTTATACTGATTAATTCCTATTCCCAATGATCTGATTTAAATTTTAGTCGTGTTTCTGAGTTAAAAATTGTAGATTTTTATATTTGACAACCGAGAGGTGTTAAAATGTAAGAGCAACTCTTTACTTTTGTGTAGAATGTAATATCTTTTGCCTTTATGGAATTCGGCAGACACCCTTATCCAGAGCAACCTACTTTTATCACAACCGAGTAGGTGAGGGATAAGGGCCTTGCTTAGGGGCAATGTGGTGGTCCTGGTATTTAAACTCACAACCTTCTGATCACCAGTCAAACACCTTAACAACTGAGCTACCATTTCCCCATCATTATGAAACCACAAGGGAGCAGCAGCACGGTTACTACTGTACCACATAGCACAATGTGCAAAACTGTATAGGCTAAAAAAGGTATTAACAAAATGCTCCACTAAAAAAGCTGCTGCATTGTATATGCTACTACTGGAACATCCAGACAGCAAGGCATTACAATAATCCTATCTAGAGGTAACAAAAGCATGAACTAATTTTGCTGCATCATATAGTGACATCATATTTCTTATCTTAGATGAAAGAAGACTACCCTAGTGATATTATCTACATGAGCTTCAGATGACAGACCTGAGTCAATAATCATAACAAGGTCTTTTACCAGAATAGAACAGCCATCCAGAGTTACTCTGTAATCAGAAAGCTTACTTCTGGCTCCATGTGGTCCTAGTATGTGCATATGGCTGCATGTGGCTAGGACAACTTACTTTAAGTGCTTAGCTCTATGTTGTGTTATGTAGCACGAGGGTCCTGGAGAAACGTTGTTTCATTTCACTGTGTACTGCATTAGCTATATGGTTAAAATTACAATAAATGCTTCTTTACTTGACTATAAGCAACTTCTGTTTATCCGAGATAAGCAAGATACACAGCACTGAGTGTCCAATTTCATTTACACTCCTCAACTTTTTTAAACTGGTGTCTCTCATCTGGCATTGCTGAAACATATAACTATGTCATCAGCATAACAGTGGACATTAATACCATGTTTATGAATACTTAAACTCAGAGGTAGCATGCACACTCACTGAACATTTTATTACAAACACTATACCAACACTAGGTAGGGCTCTCACTGCTCTCACTGCAGTCTCAGTTATTTGTGGCATGGATTCAACAAGAGGTTGGAAACTTTCCTTTAAGATTCTTCTCCATGTTGACATGATCGCATCACACAGTTCCTGCTGGTTTCTAATGATTTAGTTCTGGAGACCGTAGGCCACTGAGCACATTGTCATGTTAATGAAAGCAGTTTGAGACGACTTTTGCTTTGTGCCATGGTGCATTAACATGCTGGAAGTAACCATTAGAAGATGGTAAATTGTGGTCGTGAAGGGATGTGAGTGGTCAGTACCAATACTTAAATCAGCTGTGTCGGCTCGAGCCACATACACTTCCAGTTTTGTGGTGCCACATCCAGTTTTGCAAAGCACTTCCAGGTCAGCCACCATTTTGAAGCATGTGGCACTATATAAACATGCCTCTAGCTCTGTGTCTTCGCCAGATGGTCTCTCCAGTTTTTATTGTGCCCTGTGAGTCATCCTGCCCTTTTGATTAAGAATTTCTTGGATTTTGACCTTTGCCTGTTCCTGTTCGTCAACCTTGTGTTCAGCACCATTTTACAAGTTTTTCTACCTTTGACCCTTTCGCCTCTTTCCACGCGCCTCTCTGCTTGCCCTCTGCTAATGCAGATTACATGGACTGTATTTGGATTTTGCCTCTTAAATCACCCCTCGGATATTGTTTTTCTCCTATTCAGTGGATTACACTGTGTGAACTCTGCTATTGTGTTTCTCCTGTCCAGTGGATTACTGTGTGGGAACTGTCTAGAGGATTACTGGGTGTTTTTGTGTGCATACTCTATTACTGGAAACTGTTTCTCACCCTGTTTACTGGATTACTGTTTGTTACTCTGCCCCTATGACCAAAGACTTTGAACTGTGAACTGTGCACACTCTTGATGAACACTGTTATCCTGCATGTCCCTGTTACTCTGTTCCTGTGACTTTTAACTGTTAACTGTGCAATGCTGATACTTTAAGCCCCACTTCTACTCATTAAAGCTATTCACCAGAGTCCAGACTGGTGTTCTGCATTTGGGTCTTACTCTGCCCCTTTCTGACAAGCTGTGTCATTCAGATGATGATTGAAGTGTGCCAAGAAATCATAGAGGGATGTTTTTACTAATGTGATGTCATTATGCAGAAAAATGTGTGAGGGGATATGGTGGATACCAGTAAATATATAGGTATGTATAGAGTCAGTTGTTTTTGGTTAAAACTGAACATCCATTAGCTGATCTGGCAAAGACTCAAAAGTAAGTATTTAGTGACAGTAATGACTTGATAGAACTCATAGTAATTGCTCTCATGTAGGTCATGACTAAGATATTATATTTCATAGTCAGTAAAGACATTGTCATTGTCTCTCTATAGGGTGAAGCTTTGTGATGTCACAGATGAAGGCTGTGATGCTCTGACTTCAGCTCTGAGATCAAACCCCTCACAAATGAGAAAACTGGATCTGTCTAAGAATAAACTCAGAGACTCAGGAGTGAAGAGTCTCTCTGCTGTATTGGAGAATCCTCACTGTAAACTGGAGACACTGAGGTAAGATCATCTCTCTGAGAGTCACATGACCTGCTCTTCAGTAAGACACATTCTCTAATAGTGAGACTGAAGTAAAGGTTTTAGGTTCAGCATTAAACATCATGAGGAGGAAAATCATTTCATTTCACTTTAACACTGATTAATTCCACATTGGTGACTAACAGTTAGATCATCTCTCTCTCTCACACACACACACACACATACAGCATTTGTTACACTATATAGTGTTGTCCATCAGTCAAACAAACATTGTGTGTCCTGAACTGAGAGAGTGAAGAGTGTGTCATTGTCTCTCTGCAGGTTGAAGCTTTGTGATATGACAAATAAAGGCTGTGCTGCCCTAACTTCAGCTCTGAGATCAAACCCCTCACACCTGAGAGATCTGGATCTGTCTAGGAATAAACTCAGAGATTTAGGAGTGAAGAGTCTCTCTGCTGTACTGGAGAATCCTCACTGTAACCTGGAGACACTGAGGTAAGATCATCTCTCTGAGAGTCACATGACCTGCTCCTCAGTAAGACACGTTCTCTAATTGTCACAGCACATACAGATCCTGACCGCCAGAGGGAGCCCTCACCTGAATATTGATGGTGCTCATGCTGTTTCCAGTTTTCAGCTCTTTTAAGCAGTTCGCTCCCTCTGGTCTATTGCGAAGCATCGTTTCATAGTGTCTCATGCCAAGCCTTATTAATGCTGTTTTGCCTTTATGTGTATGACCCTTGCCTGTTTTTCTCGTTTCCCTTTGATTCTCGGTTTCTGTTTTGGTTTTGATCGCACTGTTTGCTTTTCGGTTTTTGACTTCTCTGCCTGTATTCCTGACCATGATTTCTGCCTACCGATTTCTTTTTTTTTCCCATTTTCTTTTTTATTTTATTTTCAGGAAGAAAATACATTCATAGGCAAGGGCATACACAACTTCTCAGAATCAAAAATACAAATGAAAAATACAAAATACCAATACAGAATATTGTATGTCCCCAACGCTAGAAAAAGAAAATATCCAAAATATTACTTGTGTTGTATTTTCTATATAACTATATACAACAGAACGAGGGGAACTCCTACGACGTGGTAATTCGTACAAAATTGCCTACAATGCAGTTGTTACACTTCAGGAAAAATCTGGGCGTATTGGTTTAATATAGTCCATCCATTTACTCCAAATCTGAAAGAAGACTTCCCTTTGAGTTCTCAATGAGAATGATAATTTTTCCATTACATACACTATATTGCCAAAAGTATTCGCTCACCCATCCAAATAATCAGAATTAGGTGTTCCAATCACTTCCATGGCCACAGGTGTATACAATCAAGCACCTAGGCATGCAGACTGTTTTTACAAACATTTGTGAAAGAATGGGTCGCTCTCAGGAGCTCAGTGAATTCCAGCGTGGAACTGTGATAGGATGCCACCTGTGCAACAAATCCAGTCGTGAAATTTCCTCGCTCCTAAATATTCCACAGTCAACTGTCAGCTGTATTATAAGAACGTGGAAGTGTTTGGGAACGACAGCAACTCAGCCATGAAGTGGTAGGACACGTAAACTGTCGGAGCGGGGTCAGCGGATGCTGAGGTGCATAGTGCGAAGAGGTCGCCAACTTTCTGCAGAGTCAATCGCTACAGACCTCCAAACTTCATGTGGCCTTCAGATTAGCTCAAGAACAGTGCGCAGAGAGCTTCATGGAATGGGTTTCCATGGTCGAGCAGCTGCATCCAAGCCATACATCACCAAGTGCAATGCAAAGCGTCGGATGCAGTGGTGTAAAGCACGCCGCCACTGGACTCTAGAGCAGTGGAGACGCGTTCTCTGGAGTGACGAATCGCGCTTCTCCATCTGGCAATCTGATGGACGAGTCTGGGTTTGGCGGTTGCCAGGAGAACGGTACTTGTCTGACTGCATTGTGCCAAGTGTAAAGTTTGGTGGAGGGGGGATTATGGTGTGGGGTTGTTTTTCAGGAGCTGGGCTTGGCCCCTTAGTTCCAGTGAAAGGAACTCTGAATGCTTCAGCATACCAAGACATTTTGGACAATTCCATGCTCCCAACTTTGTGGGAACAGTTTGGAGCTGGCCCCTTCCTCTTCCAACATGACTGTGCACCAGTGCACAAAGCAAGGTCCATAAAGACATGGATGACAGAGTCTGGTGTGGATGAACTTGACTGGCCTGCACAGAGTCCTGACCTCAACCCCATAGAACACCTTTGGGATGAATTAGAGCGGAGACTGAGAGCCAGGCCTTCTCGTCCAACATCAGTGTGTGACCTCACAAATGCGCTTCTGGAAGAATGGTCAAAAATTCCCATAAACACACTCCTAAACCTTGTGGACAGCCTTCCCAGAAGAGTTGAAGCTGTTATAGCTGCAAAGGGTGGACCGACGTCATATTGAACCCTATGGATTAGGAATGGGATGTCACTTAAGTTCATATGCGAGTCAAGGCAGGTGAGCGAATACTTTTGGCAATATAGTGTATATATTATGCACTGTATCAATCCATTCCTCAATTGTGGGTGACTCTGGTTTTAACCACTTTCTAGTAATTGCTTTTTTACTAGCTGCAAGAAGAATTAACATCAGTTTTCTATCCTTATTGTTTCCCCCTTCTAGAATGATGTCACCAAAATATAAAGATTCGCAAGTAAAACTGATCTCCATTTCAAAAACAGCTTCCAGATTACTTTTGATTTCTTGCCAATAAGGGATAAGTTTTCGACAAGCCCAGAATATATGATAATGGTTAGCTTGCCTTTCCCCACACAATCTCCAGCAGTCAGTATTATTTCCTCTGTGTATCTTCTGTATAGGAGTACTAAAGAACCAAATGACATTCTTCCAACCAAATTCTCTCCATGTTGCTGAACTTGTAGATTCCCATTGTACATTCCCATTTACAAATTTTCCCCCAATTATCCTCTGAAATATTCAGATTTCCTTCTGTTCTCCATTTGTCTCTGACATATAATGTGTTCTCCTGTACCATTTGCAGAAATCCATTATATAACTTAGAAATTATCTTATTGCATGGCTGAGCTTTACACACTGATAAGATCACCTTTATTGTTCCTGTCTCCACTATCTTCAATACTTCTGATTTAATTTTACATTCTACATAATGCCTTACCTGAAGATATCTATAGAAGTCGCTCTGATTAAGCCCATACTTTCCCTTTAATGATTCAAAGCTTTGAAGTTTACCCTTGTTAAACAATGTATAATAGTTTGTAATACCTAGCTTAGCCCATATTCTGAAACGGTCATCTATTCTATTCGGGGTGAAGTCAGTATCATAGGCACACCATCTTAATAATCTCGTTGCATTTTCCAAATCACCCATTTTCTTTATTTGCTGCCAGATTTTAAATAATAAGTTGATCCATGGGTTTGTTTCCTTACTCAATCTAGTTCTTAGTTTGTTATTGGCAACCAGAGCAGGTAGTGGAAGCTCGTCCATCATTCCTCTCTCTATTTCGATCCATCTTGCTGAGTATATTGGACTGCACCAACAAACAAGTGGCCTTAGTTGAGCTGTGTAATAGTACTTTTGAAGGCATGGAAGGCCTAGCCCACCATTTTCTTTACTTAATTGCAATATTTTAAATCTTACTCTAGGTTTTTTGCCCTGCCATAGAAATCTAGATATTAACTTATGCCATTCTGTAAATTGCTGATTTGGTATTTCTATTGGAAGTGTTTGAAATAGATATAACAGTTTTGGTAGAATTATCATCTGCACAGAGTCTACTTTTGAACTTAAACTGTAGAGAGGAATAAGGTTTCAACGGAGTAGATCAGATTTTATTTTTTTTATTAAGGGGACTGTAATTTAAATCAAATAATTTAGAGTGATCACCAGACATAATTACTCCTAAAGTAATGGTGAGATGGGACATCCCTGTCATTTCCCTGTTTCTAAATTAAAAGGGTCTGATAAATCTCCGTTGATTTTAATTCTTGCATATGGTTTATTATATAGTGTCTCAATTATTTCTATAACCTTATTATGAAATCCAAATTTTGCCAATACCTTGTAAAGGAAACCCCATCTCACTGAGTCGAAGGCTTTCTCTGCATCTAAACTCAGTAAAGCTGCTTCCACCTTATGGTTTGAAATGTATATGTAGAGTTCTTCTGATATTGTCTGATACTTGCCTTTGGCAGATAAAGCCTGTTTGGTCTAAGTTAATGAGGTTTGGAAGAATCTTTTCTAGAACACTAATTGGGCGATAGTTACTACATTCCATTCTATCTTTTCCCTCCTTTGGAATAACTGAAATTATCGCTTCTCTCCATGAAGGTAATATTTCCCTTTTTTGTATTACCCAATTGAATGCCTTTAATACTGTTGGGGCCAAGTGGTAAAACATGGTTTTATACCATTCTCCCCTGTCTGGGTATTTCTAATTTTATTAATGGTTCTATCTGCTGTTTGTTTTCTTAGTCTATAGGATAACAATTTTAATGATTTTCCTCCTACTTCGTAATACCTTTGTTTAAGGAACAGGAGTTTCTTTTGTATTTCTGTAGAGTATATTTCATCTATTTCTTTAACTATTTTTTTAATATCCTGCTTCACCTTATGGTTCATTGTGGCCCTGTGTTCTTCCTGTAGTCTTTTTAGTTTAATTTCAAGGTCTTGTAGTTTCTGCTTTCTGAGTTTCTTTAAATTAGTCGTGAGTGCAATAATTTTACCTCTTATAACTGCTTTCAATGCATCCCAGGGTATCAATGGTGTCACCTCCTCATTATCATTTATCTCTAAATATGATTTAATCTCATTTCCCAAATTTTGTTTGACTTGAGAATTATTCAAGATATCTGAATTCATTCTCCATACCGTAGATCTAGGTTTTCTATCCAGGCCCATCGACATATAAATGGGACTATGGTCCAAGATATCCATTGTACCCAGTTCACAATGTTCAATCAGATGCAGATCTTTTTTAAAAACAAAGAAATAATCTATTCTGGAGTATGTCATATGAGGATTCGAATAGTGGGTGTAATCCCGGACCCTAGGATTTAGTTCTCTCCATGCAGCCATGATTCCTATTTCCTTGAACAAGCCATCTATCTTTTTAATTAGTGACTTTGATTCCCTGATGTTTTTAGAACTATCCAACTTGGGGTTTAAACGTATGTTAAAGTCCCCTCCACACACTAGAATTCCTTGAGCTTTAGTAACAGTTAAATCAAATACATCCCGATAAAAGTTCCACTCGGAACCAGGTGGAGCATAGACGCTCAAAAAACTAGTTAAGTTTCCCTCTACTTTCCCTGTTATCATTATAAATCTTCCTTCTTTATCTTTTATCTCGGATATGTGTTCATAGTTCACCTTTTTGGATATAAGTATGGCCTTGCAACTTTGTGGAATACTCCAGAACCTCTTCAACTTAAGCCTGCATCTGGGGAGGGTTCCAGTTCTATGGAAAACATCATGCCTAGTACCGGTACCTAAGGTTGCACGGCCCTGTGCCCATAATGATTACAGGCCTGTAGCGCTGACCTCTCATTTGATGAAAGCTTTTGAGAGACTGATCCTCAGTTCCATGCAACCCCTCGTCAAACCCTTCCTTGATCCCCTACAGTTTGCGTACCAGCCTCAACTCGGAGTGGATGATGCCATTATACATCTGCTTCACTGCACCTACACCCACCTAAAGAAACTGGGGAGCTCTGTGAGGTTTATGTTTTTCGACTTCTCAAGTGCTTTTGACACCATCAGGCCCACCATACTTGGAGAGAAGTTGAAGAACATGAATGTGTACACTCATCTAGTTTCATGGATTGTGGACTACCTCACCGGACGTCCCCAGTATGTCCGAATTCAGAACTGTGTGTCTGACACCATGATCTGCAGCACTGGTGCTCCTCAGGGAACAGTCCTTTCTCCCTTCCTCTTCACCCTGTATACATCGGATTTCAGACACAACTCAGAATCCTGCCATCTTCAGAAATTCTCTGATGACTCTGTGATTGTCGGATGTATCCAAGGAGGTAACACCTTAGAGTATCAGACAGCAGTGGACAAATTTGTCACCTGGTGTGAACTCAACCATCTACAGCTCAATGTTGGGAAAACAAAGGAACTGGTAGTGGGCTTTAGAAAATCCAGAACCCCAGCCTCTCCTTTGTCTGTCCTTGGAGAGAAAGTTGAGATTGTTGAGGATTACATATACCTGGGAGTCCACACTGACAACAAACTGGACTGGACACTAAACTCAACAGTGCTCTACAAGAAAGGACAGAGTAGGCTGTATTTCCTGAGGAGGCTCAGGTCCTTCAACGTCTGCAACACCATACTGCGGATGTTCTACAAGTCTGTGGTGTCTAGTGTCATTTTCTATGCAGTGGTCTGTTGGGGATGTAACATGAAGGTGGCAGAGAGAAATAAACTGGACAAACTAATCAGGAGGGCTGGCTCTGTACTTGGCATGGAGCTGGACCCAGTTCATGTTGTTGTTGAGAAAAGAATGCTGTCAAAACTCCACTCAATCCTGGACAACCCTTCTCATCCACTACACAGTGTGCTGGTTAATCAGAAGAGCACATTCAGCCAGAGACTGATCACTGCCAAGTGTAGCACTGAGCGCTTTAGGAAATCTTTCAGCCCTGTGGCAATAAAACTGTACAATTCCTCCCTTTAAGTGTTGGGACATTTTCATTTTCATGTGCAATTTCATGCGGAATAGTGCTTTAGTAATTATAGGCCTTTTCATGCACATTACAATTTCACCATTTTTATTTTTTTTTCCAATAATGTACAAACAGCTGTACCATTATCACCTAATTACAATCCTTGTGTACAATATTACAGCTCTACACTAATATTTGTACAGTATTTGTGTAGTATTTTACAGATAGCACAAGCTGTCTGTAAAAAGTTTCAGAAACGGCAAAAAGCAGGCTGTGCATCACATAAACGAATCACCGGAGATTGTTACTAGTGATGAAGAAGCGTTTCCAATACACAACTTAACAGGAGCAAAAATAACAAAAGTAGACACAGCTTCACATATGGATGTAATAAATGAGGATATGAAGCTAGTCAGTGTAAGTGTTGAGAATGCAGAAGATAGGGATAGGTGGAGAGAGATGTTTTGCTGTGGTGACCCCTGAAGGGAAAAGCCGAAGGAAGAAGAAGAAGACACAGCTTCACATAAATGAGAACATGGTTGAATTTGAAGTGGATATGGGCTGCAGTGAGACAATTTTGACAAAAAATGAATACGCCAAATTATAGACAGCACAGGGTACAAAACAGCTGCAGGATTGCTCAAAGACTTTAAAAACATATACAGGTGAAAGGATACAAACACTAGGAGCAGCAGAAGTTACTGTAAAGTACAAAAACCAAGTCAAACAGCTACCAGTCATAGTTGTAGCAGGCCCAGAACCAAACCTCTTAGACAGGACATGGATAAAAGAGCTGGGAATGAACTGTTTTTGTACATAAGATGGAGCAGCAATAGCTGACATTTAAGTATGTGCTAAGGCAGAATGAAGATTCAAGATTTAAGAAGCTTTATTGTCATTTCAACCACATATAGCTGATGTTTTCAAGGAGGCACTGGGAAATTGGAGAGGCCCACCAGCGAAAATGTACATAAAAGAAGGTGTAGTTCCAAAGTTCTTTAAACCCAGGCTGGTGCCTTATGCTATGAGGAAGAAAGTAGAGCTTGAGTTAGAGAGACTCACAAACCAGGGGATTATTGAGCCAGTGATTGAAATACTATTGAACTACTGATTGTGCCTGTATTAAAGCCTGATAATTCACTGTGTATCTGTGGAGACTACACATTCACATTCAATCAGGTGTCAAAGCTCAAGCAGTATCCAATACTGAAATTGGAGGGCTTGTTTGAAAAGTTGTCAGGTGGTGAAAAGTTCAGTAAACTGGACCTGAGTCATGCTTATCAACAAGTGACACTTGATGAAGTATCCAAGCCATATGTCACTATTAACACACACAAGAGTCTGTTCCAGGTGAATCATCTTCAATTTGGGGTATCTTCCAGTCCAGCTATATTCCAATGGATGATGGAGAGCCTGGTGACTGGCATCCCAAATGTGGCCATCTATTTGGATGATATCTTGCTGACGGGCCGGAATGACTAAGATCACCTGGCAATGCTGAACCAAGTGTTGGCACAGCTGCAGGAAGCTGGACTTCGGCTAAAGCGCAACAAATGTACATTTATGGAACAGGAGTTCCTTCTCAACCTCAAAGACTTAAACATTAGCTTTTTCTTTTTGAAGCATTAGGGGAAGCAAAATGGAAGCTGTTTTTTCCAGTGTCATCATGTTAGAGTCTTGTATACTCTTCAATAGTTCTATCATGGTTTCAGGATCTGACTGTCACTGGGTGTGGGATGACGGCATTCGCAATCTCATCCGCCTGGTTGGGTTTTTCTAAAACAGTCACATCGACGGTCATCTCATAGGAGTCAGTACTGATCTGTTCTGTTATGCACCAGTACTTCCCTTTGCCTAATCTAGTCATGTTAGTCAAGAAGAACGTGACAGTGCTGCCTTGTTTACTCCAACTGCAACCTCCTGGTCTGCGACCCTTCAGGGAGTTAGGAGTGCTGCACCAAATTGTTGCCCAATCTCTTGGCTCACATGAGTGTCTATACAGAGTGCACCCATGCACAGAAATTCCCTTTGTTTGTCATAAACAGTGGAACAAGTAATTTATCCATTTTCAACCTCTTTGAGCTGGAACTATAATTTAACCAGAGCAGGATTGTCTTTGAGGTAATTTGAAAGGAGAGGTTGTCTTTGCACTGTGGGTGATGGCCACATGGCCAAAGGTGGCAGAACACTGTTTGTGGCTTCACTGAAGTGTTCTTTGACACTCGCCTCCTCCTCTTGGAAATAATCAGTGCCAGTACCACTTTTAGAGAGCTCATCAGTTGAGCTGATATAATCTTCCCGTGTGGTTTGTCCATGGATGCAGACATCAATGTTTTCAGAAGTCTTTGTGATGATAATGGGAGATGAAAGCTTCGGTGTATTGTGGGCCACTGAAGAGTCACTCTTGTAACTACAAGGTCTGGTTCAGCTATCAGAAGGAATCTGATTGAGCTAGCAAGTTGTGTAAAACCTGTGTTTTATTGGTCGAAAGAGTGGTAGTTCCAAAGCACTTACTTACTGGTTAGTCCTTTTTTGGCAAACTTCCTCAGTACGATGTCTGGTACTGTGTAAATTTCTGAGATGTGGACAATAAAAATGCAACTTGCTGTGACTCTGCCAGTGAAAGGAGATTTTGAAACCTTAACTATTAATCTTCACCCTACTTTGTCTGGTGAGGCTTCACCCTTCTTCCTTATATTGGTGCTCAGAGTGCAGGCACGCCCGTTTACGCACTCGTCCCACCTCACCGAGGCTCCACCACACCAGATTACTCATAGGGACTTAGCTTGACTCTGGGGGAGAGAAAAGTGGCCCCACCCAACTTGTTCGGCAGTCCTTTTTTATGATATCAGTTTGGTAAAAAAGTGCATGTGTTATCAGAAGGTCAACTAATCTAGTGCCCCATAGATGGTTCTCTTCGGGAGTCGAAGTGATGACTGATAGTTCAGCAATCAGGGAGTAAGTTTGTTTTAAGTCTTTTTCACTTGTTTCTGTGTGCCTCTGAACTGCTAATCTTCATACTACAACAATTGTATCTCTACCATGGATGTTATTCTCCTTTACCGCCGTCAGGGGACCCTGGCAACGCTGAATCTCTTCAACTGGAAGTTTGAAATGTAGTGCTGCTTCGTTGTGGAGTATGCTGTGTATCGTCCGCCACAGGCTCATGCTCCGGCTTCTGTCCTTGACTGGTGTCTCCTGAGTCCTGTCTCGGTACAGGCACTCATTTGCAGTTGCTGGTGTGAATCCTGTTAGCTCTTTCAGTGCTCTTTAATTCAATTCAATTCAATTTTATTTGTAATTTTTAACAAAGAGCATTGTCTCAAAGCAGCTTTACATGAGAAACAACATAAGAAAACAACAAACATATGAACAGACAAACAGACGGACAGTCCTAGATGTTATCCCAAGTGAGCAAGCCTGAGGTGACTGAGGCAACTGTGGCAAGGAAAAACTCCCTTAGATGGTATGAGGAAGAAACCTTGAGAGGAACCAGACTCAAGAGGGAACCCATCATCATTTGGGTGACAATTGTGTGACGCCGATACAGCATGTGTATAGTGTTATGTAAATCAATAAGGAGGTTGTTGACCATGGTGCTGCTTGAATATCCCAATCCTCACAAGCAGAACCCGGCTGGAGCTGGTCCATCTCCGGATGCCACTGGAGCCGGCACAGTCTCTGTATGCCTCGGGATGGGTAGAAGAAGGGAAACAATGGAACAGCATTAGTGTAGCTGCTGTTCATAATATTAGCAGCACTAGCTGAATGTGCATTTAATCAGATGTACTGGAGCACAAGGTTATGGGATGTGTTAGACGTATGCCAGGCTAAAGAGATAAGTCTTTAGTCTACATTTAAACTGGGAGACTGTGTCTGAACCCCAAACACTGTCAGGAAGACTATTCCAAAGTTTTGGAGCTAAATACAAAAACGCTCTACCCCCTTTTGTGGACTTTGATATTCTGGGAACTACTAGAAGTCCGGAATTTTGTGATCTTAAAGAGCGTGGTGGATTGTAACGTGTTAGGAGACTGGAGAGATAGGTGGGAGCTAAACCAATTAGAGCCTTGTATGTGAGTAGAGCTAGTTTATAGTCAATTCTAAACTTAACAGGTAGCCAGTGCAGGGATGATAATATTGGGGTTATATGATCAAATTTTCTTGATCTGTTAAGAACTCTGGCGGCTGCATTCTGGACTAACTGTAGCTTGTTTATTGAAAATGCAGGACAACCACCTAGTAATGCATTACAATAGTCCAGTCTGGAGGTCAGGAATGCATGAACTAGTTTTTCTGCATCAGATACAGATAAAATGTTCCTAAGCTTGGCAATATTTCTAAGATGGAAGAAGGCTGTTTTTGTGATATTGGAAATATGATTTTCAAAGGATAAGTTGCTGTCTAATATTACACCCAGGTCTTTCACTGTTGAGCTAGTAGTAACAGTGCATCCTTCTAGGTGCAAGCTGAATTGCGAGAGCTTCTCTGTACTAGTTTTTGGGCCAATAAGTAATATCTCTGTTTTGTCAGAATTTAATAATAGGAAATTATCGGTCATCCAATCTCTAATATCTTTAACACACTCAGTTAGTCTAGACAAATTAGATATTTCATCTGGTTTTGATGAAATATATAACTGGGTATCATCGGCATAACAATGGAAACTAATCCCATGCCTTCTAATGATGTCACCCAATGGAAGCATGTATGCTGAGAAAAGCAGAGGTCCTAAAACTGACCCTTGCGGGACCCCGTATTTCACTGGCACTATACTGGACAGTTCTCCATTTAAATCTACAAAGTGGTATCAATCAGACAGGTAGGATCTAAACCATTTTAATGCCTGTCCCTGCATGCCTATGTGATTTTGTAAGCAATCTATGAGGATATTATGATCTATAGTGTCGAATGCAGCACTAAGATCAAGCAGGACTAAAATCAAGATACAGCCTTGGGCTGAAGCTAAAAGCAAGTCATTAGTGATTTTAACTAGTGCAGTTTCTGTAGTATGATGGGGCCTAAAACCTGACTGAAATTCTTCAAGGATATTGTTTTCCTGTAGGAAGGAACATAATTGAGCTGACACCTTTTCTAATATTTTAGATATAAACGAAAGGTTTGAAATCGGTCTGTAATTTGATATTTCATCAGGGTCTAGTTTCGGTTTCTTAAGAAGAGGCTTAATAACTGCTAACTTAAGAGATTTTGGGACATGACCTAGAAGTAACGAAGAGTTAATAATATTGAGAAGAGGCTCTCCAGCTGCATGTATCACTTCTTTCAGCAATCTAGTTGGAATTGGGTCCAACAAACATGTTGTTGGTTTAGCCGTGGCGATAAGTTTAACTAGCTCTTCCTGCCCTATGCTAGTAAAGCATTGTAGCTTTAAGTGTGGAGATATAGGCTGGTCTGGATCACCGGATGCTGTCAGTGGTTGAACATCCAATATTTTGTTCCTGATACTATCAATTTTTTTAGTGAAGAAGTCCTCACTACTAAACTGTGCTGAAATACTCTCTCCAGAAATATGATGCTTTGTTAGTTTAGCTACTGTACTAAATAAGAATCTGGGATTGTTCTGGTTTATTTAAATCAGATTGCTCTGATGCTCAGCCCTAGCAGCTTTTAGAGCCTGTCTATAGTTGGCCAGACTGTCTTTATACGCAATTCTAAAAACTTCTAATTTGTTTTTTCTCCACTTTCGCTCGAGGTTACGGGTTGCTGTCTTGAGGGCGTGAGTATGACTATTGTACCATGGTGCAGGTGTTTCATCTCTGACCTTTTTTAGTCGGATGGGGGCAACAGTGTCTAGTGTGCTGGTAAAAATAGTGCCTATGCTGTTGGTTACTTCATCTAGATCATCTGCATTTCAGGGTCTAGTAAGAAGTTGAGACAGATCTGGCAGATTGTTTGTAAATCTGTCTTTAGTGGTTGAGGTTATAGTTCTACCAAGTTTATAACGTGGAGAGACGTGTCTAATATGTTCTACAGGTAGAGTGTACATTAAGAGGTGATGTCATCGCTTTGAGGTAGAACGGTTATATCAGTAACATCAGTCCCATGTGATATAACTAAGTCTAGTGTATGATTAAAACGATGGGTTAATGTTTTGTTTAACCCCAAAGGAATTTAGTAAATCTATAAATGCGAGTGCAAGGGATCTAATGTTCAGAAGCCCAAACTTAAGAAATTGTTTTTCTTTACCTATTTGGTCTTTTTCAGGATTAATTGTGATTAGATTATTTCGAGAGTTATTAACAAATGCATTGGATGTGGTCAGTAGAATCTGGAACTGACCTTGCCAGCACTTAGTTCTCCAGCTCTTTCTACAGAAGTCCTTTACCACGACCCACTCTCAAGGTTTCAGGTCATGCAGTGCTTATTGGTTGGGTTTTGGCAGTGCATCTTTTACCTGTTTGTGAACATCAGATAACACAGAAGACAAGTTTATGCAATAGTTCAACATTCATCCTCACATTCGCCAGTAGTTAGCCTTGGTTTTCCTGGAAGTCCCACTCCGGTGTTTATTGACCTCGAAAAGAGAATTTCAAAAGGGCTTAGATTAGCTCTTCCTCTCACTCATGCCTGCATATGCATTAACACAATGGGGAGGGATTTTACCCATGACAATCCTGTGTCAGCCTAACATTTTGCCAATTTGTTCTTTAGAGTGCCATGCGCAGTCATGTGAGCAGTTTTCTGTTCCAAAATCAGTTGCAACATTGCGTGTGGTACCAACAACGTTAACTCGCTGGAGCCTAGGATATCTTGTGAGGCGTTAACTGCCTTTTCTGCTGCTGCTACTGCTCTGAGACACATCAGAAGTCCAGATGCTACAGATCTAGCTGAGTAATAAGCCACAGGGCGCATCCTGCCCCTGTGTTCCTGAAGCAGAACAGATGTCATACACCCATTCTTTTCATCTACAGTTGTGAATGGCCTATTAGGATCTGGAATACCCAATGTTGGAGTTGATTGTAACATTTGCTTCAGCTGAGTGAATGCTAACTTTGCTTCTTTTGTCCAAGTGGCATGACTATGTGCTTGTAGGCCTTGCCCATTTACAATTACACTCAATGGTGCCTCTAAGACAGCATAGTCAGGAATGAACATTCTGCAATTTGAAACATTCCTAGGAATGACATCAATTGTTTTTTAGTGATTGGTTTTGGAATCTTTTGAATTGCTTCAACTCTGCTTGACTCGAGTCTTTTACCCTCTGCAGAGATCAGGTGTTCTGACAATGTAACCTCGTTTTGAACAAATAGTAATTTGGACAGACTGGCTTTCTGACCTTCTTTAGCAAGGTGACAAAGTAGTGCGATGGTATCTTTCTCACATTGCTCTTTTGTAGGAGCAGCCAATAGGCAATAGTCAACATACTGTAAAAGAACAGACCCCAGGGTGTAAGTGTTAAACCTTCTAGACTAGTGCACTGCACTTCATTATAAATCGTGGGTGACTCACAGTAATCTTGACACAGTCGAGTAAATGTGTACATTTTTGCCATTAAAGGAGAAAGCAAACCAAAACTGGCTATCTGGGTGAACAGGAACATTGAAAAATGCATTAGCCAAATCAACCACTGAGAAATACCTGCTGTCGGTTGGAATCTGATAAAGAATTGTGTAAGGATTTGGAACAACAGTGTCATTCATAGCCTTCAAATCCTGAACAAAGAACCACTCCTCTGGGCCACACATTTTTTTTACTGGAAAGATGGGAGTGTGCACAGGACTGTATGGACATGGAAACATCACTCCAGCCTTCAATAGAGAATTGAAGACTGGGGTGATGCCTGCTATAGCCTCTGGTTTCAAATGATACTGAACTATTGTCAGTCTGAAATCTTTTGGTTGTGATGTGCACACAATTCTTAATCAGCCCTACATCATGTTTACCCATCGGCCACAACTCTTTTGGGACCTTAAAAGTTCAATCTTTGGTATGTGAAAATTCTCAGTTTCTAATCTACACCTACTCGAGGCGAATACCACAGGTTTGGATCAATTCCATCATCTGGAATGATGTCCACACATCTCCCTGTCTGTGTCAACCAATTTAGTGACATGTAATATGCATTCATTTTGGGGCTGTACCAAACAGATAAATCTGAAGTAGGTTTCCAATTGTGACTCTGAGCATGTTTTAGAGTCTAAAATCCCAAATATTGACTGATCAGAGGTTGACTTAGCCAAAGACACGTGTGGAGAGCTATGATTCATTTAGAAAGGATGTGGGTGGCCAGCTTGAGCCAAAACTCGAGATAAGTCAACTTCAGCTACACATCTATGTTCGTCCCAAAACAATCTCTTCAAAATCACATCAGGTTTTTTTAACTTCCTACACCACTCTTTCTTATAATCAACATCAGGCCCCGTGTGTATGTGTGCAGTGCAGTGCAAGTCTTCCGGGGTTGAAATTGTGTGTGTGTGTGACACGTTGTTTAGCTCTAGCCACAAGCTCCTCTCTCACTTTATCACATGCACAGGGGGAGAGTTTCCATTCATACACATAGAACAGGCTTCTGGGATCATACTTAACGAGCTGTGAATCACCCGCATGGTCAATTTCAAGGTCAGTTCTTATCAAAGATTTCAAATCAAAGAGAAGTCATTAGACTTCATTATCAAAGAGGAGTCGACTAGAAATTCAACAGGCATATTAACAACCAAAAGTGTCACAACAGGCAATTTATTGTAATTAGGTGTATCATACTTTGCATATGTACCTACAGTGGTTGTTGTGTCAAACATGCATGTGTTTATTAGCTGAATTAGAAAATTAGGCTTAGGCATTTCATAGCATGGAAAGATTAGACTCACCCGTCCCTGGAGGCTCCTTTAAACCAGACCCCTTTGTACCTCAGTCTCCTTCGTTGTGTTGATTCGTTGTCTCTGATTTTCTGTCAGGACACTCGTTTGTCCAATAACCTGTTTTTCTACAGATGTAACATCCTTGATCATCTCTTCCCATTCCACAACCTCTTCCTAGGCCTTGCTCATGACCTCGACTTCTGCCTTGTCCTCTGGAGCTTGCTTGTGCTCCCACCATTTTAAGCATGGTTAGTTGCACGCTGTGCATTTGATCATTTTTATTTTTAATGGTCTTCTGCGCCTCCGACTCCAACAAATTTTCAGTGTGCACGGCATGTTGTTCAATGGTCCGGAGTTTTCCTGTGTCCCATGTAATGCATGTTTGTTTCACTGACCTTGCAATGTCCTCTTTAAGTCCATTCAGGAAACTGTTTTGCAAACGCACCTTGGAGGCCGTCACTTCTCCGACATTGATGTTATCTGGACAATTAAGTCACTGTGAGCGTCATGAACCTCTGTGAATCAAGTCACATATTCAATCACTGTCTCTGCATCCAAGTTCACATCAGTCTGACACGCACCGTTGTCCGGCCATTGATATTGGATCCTGGAGATATCCAGCCCGAGCTTATCAGCACGTGCCTCAGTTCATGTGAAGTGGGTCTGAACTCTCTACAGAAACGCTGTATTTACACTGAAAACTAGTTTTTCTTGAAGTTCGGCATGCGGACCCTTCGTATTGAGTATGAAGGTGGTGGTCATTGGTCGGGTCATAATTGTCCTGGCACAGCATGGTCACGTCGCTGTGGTGGTGGAGTGGCCTGTCCATGTTGTACTTGATGTTGGGGCAGCTGAGGTTGTGCTGGAGTGGCAGGTCTGGGTGGAAAGCCATTCAGGTCTTCTGGGTCTGTAACAGATTTAAGACACTGCAGAGAAGAGACAGAATTAGCAGGGTCAGTGTTCTTTTTCGATGTGCTCTTTCTGGCTCTCACTTGGGGCTCTGTCATCCACATATGAAATGATGATCTACTTTCTTCCTCCCTACTTTTTCATAGTCTTTCAGTTTATCTCTCAGTATTTTTAGTTGTCTTTCACTAAAACTACCCTTCTCTGGAAACCCACATTCTATCCAAAGCTGTTTGAGCTGTTTAAATGAGTCACAGCCATAGTTAGTTATCATATATTGCATATTTGGGTGTTTACACAATCTATCAAAATCTTTATCAGAATCGCATTTACTTTGTCCGCTCCCCATGATTACCGATCTTAGTTTTCTCAAAGTCTCAAAATTTCTCTGTGTCTCTCAGGATACTCCCAACCTTTACCTTTTGGATTGCCTTTGTCTTTCATCCCATGAAATAGACGTCCCCCTAGACGATTGTAACTTTATCCAAAAAGTTATGTTACTATTTGTTTTACTTACAAAACAAACATCCCTACCCATGTGATTGTGACTTAACCACAGTGGGTTCCAAGCCTAAATCCCACCTCACAGGCTTACCGGGCGACACATCATTGTTCAAAAATAAATGTTACTCCGCTGTCCACCTTCCCTTTGCTAAGATCAAGGATATTAAACAAGCACAGTTTTTTTCTGTTTCTTTTGTGTATTTTTGTATTTTTATTTTTAACTTTTTTAACAGTTTCATTTTTATGTGTCCTGACCTCTGAGAGTGAAGTATGTGTCATTGTCTCTCTGCAGGTTGTGTGATTGTGAAATCTCAGATGAAGGCTGTGATGCTCTGACTTCAGCTCTGAGATCAAACCCCTCACACCTGAGAGAACTGGATCTGTCTGAGAATAAACTCAGAGACTCAGGAGTGAAGAGTCTCTCTGCTGTACTGGAGAATCCTCACTGTAAACTGGAGACACTGAGGTAAGATCATCTCTCTGAGAGTCACATGATCTGATCCTCAGTAAGACACATTCTCTAATAGTGAGACTGAAGCAGAGGTTTTAGGTTCAGCATCAAATATCCTGAGGAGGAAAAGCATTTCATTTCACTGATTAATTCCACACTGGTGCCTAATAATTAGATCATCATCATCACACACACCATTTGTTACACTATTTAGTGTTGTCCATCAGTCAAAGAAACCTGCTGTTTTGCAAGCACATTTTAAAAAAATTTTTTGTATTTTTATTTGATTTTTATTTTTTTTAGTTTCCTTTTTGTGTGTCCTGAACTGAGAGAGTGAAGAGTGTGTCATTGTCTCTCTGCAGGTTGCGTTATTGTAAAATCTCAGATGAAGGCTGTGATGCTCTGACTTCAGCTCTGAGATCAAACCCCTCACACCTGAGAGAACTGGATCTGTCTTGGAATAAACTCAGAGACTCAGGAGTGAAGAGTCTCTCTGCTGTACTGGAGAATCCTCACTGTAACCTGGAGACACTGAGGTAAGATCATCTCTCTGAGAGTCACATGACCTGCTCCTCAGTAAGACACATTCTCTAATAGTGAGACTGAAGCAGAGAAAAATCATTTCATTTCACTGGAACACTGACTAATTCCACACTGGTGCTTAGATCATCACACACACACACACACTCAGCATTTGTTACACAATTTAGTGTTGTCCATCAGTCAAACAAACCTGCTGTTTTTCAGGCACAGGTTTTTTATTATTATTTTTTAAAACAGTTACTTTTCTGTGTGTCCTGAACTGAGAGAGTGAAGAGTGTGTCATTGTCTCTCTGCAGGTTGTATAGATGTGAAATCTCAGATGAAGGCTGTGCTGCTCTGGCTTCAGCTCTGAGATCAAACCCCTCACACCTGAGAGAACTGGATCTGTCTGAAAATGATCTTACAGACTCAGGAAAGAAGCTGCTCTTCAGTCTTAAAGATGACAAACGTTACAAACTCAAGAGATTGAGGTGAGTTATCAATATTTTAAATATATGTGTAAAACAGAAATATTTAGATCTATTCACATTGTTTAACATATATAATATATTTTAGAAGAACAGTCTAAGTAACCTGGTCCCATTCCCATAAAGGGTGATTGATTCTAAACTGGTTCAGATTCAGTTCAGTTCTGAATCATTGGATATTATTTCTGTTTAACTAAACTTTTAATAAATTCAACAAAATTACACTGGTATTTAATGTTAATGCTCAACCTGTCAGCTTTACACATAAACCTTATTTTCTTTTATTTTTAGGGTGGAAAGTGATTTAATCTGATGCAGACTCCAATGAAGACATTCTTTGTTGTTAGATGCACCTAATTCATACAAGCATTTCCTGGGCTTGTTCTTTATTTATTTTTTTTACATGGAATGAGGAATGAGGAACATTTTGGTTAATTTGCTGAGACGTATTTCTGTGCCTGCTTGGTGTGACTAATACCAGGACTAAACATTTACTGAAGATGAATGAATTGTTATCATTATAAATACACACTTCCTCAGTGACACACTACAGGATACAGACAATTAGAGCAGGACTTTGCAGCCTTTTTACATGTTAAGATTCTTTCCAGTTTATTATTATTTTACATTACTGATTAAAAAAAATACTGAATATTGTTCCATTCATTCACATGAATAATCAACTACTGAAATATTTCATTTGTACATCCTACCACACACACACACACACATTGAGGACCAGGTGTGCCAGTTCCACACCTGCAGGATGTGCTGCACCTTTGAGCGGAGCTTCTGCAAAATACATATTTTGCAAAATATGTTATAATACAGCTGATTATCCTACAGTTTCAGTTACTTGATGTTTTTGTTGTTGTTGCCAGATTTTTTCATCCAGGTCCCAGTTTCTACAGGATTCTAAATCCATACTAGATAACTAACTGTCTTTTCCAAATGTTAGCAGTGAACTTCCCTGTTTTTCTCTTGAGTATCATACCTTGGATGATTTGTCTCTTTTGAAATACTCCAAAGCTTTGTACAGGTGGCTGTAGGGTTGAGAGCATTTGCCTTTTCCATGAGGAGTCATCACCTGACTGCAGTACGGCAGAATCTTCGTCACTATGGACACAGAACCACAAAACCGTAGGATTATTTATGGTGAAGGAGTTTACTTTGTATATCAAACAAACACACTTCTTTCTGAGACTGGGATCACACAAACTTCCCCAGAATCATGTGCACTTTACCTGGGGTTGTAACAGTTTTATAACAGGAGTATCAGGACTTTATGACGCCTTCACGCCAGCATTTATTCTGGTCCAGCTGATCAAACGGTTCACACAGCGCATTCAGCTTTACAGTCGGGCAGGTGGAAGGAACACAACACTTTTTCAGCTCCGGACTGTAACCTGTAACTCCACCAAATAAACACAAACCCCAATAACATTCTGAGAAAATGATTAAATAAAAACCACAGTAAAGAGTTTTACTGGATGTTGTTTTTGTGTAAATGTGACTGTCTTGTACCGGTGGTTGCAGCTGGTTCATCCTGCACTGACTTCAGAGGAACATGTTTCTTCTGCAGTGTTCATAATTTCTGAATGTACAGATGCCACATGTCTTTGTCGATGGGTCAAGGTTCCTCTCCCTATTCCACGAGTTTGCATCTGAATTCTTGGTCTGTTAGCCCTTCTGTCTCGGAGATGTATGTTCCCTCCACCACCTCTTTAAGGCAGCAGTTTTCTTTTCCCATCTCTGGACTTTTGGCTGCGATCTGTAACGAGCACTAGTCATAGATGACGGTTTCCTTGCTGAAAGACGAGCTGAGAGACGTGTTGGACATTGGTAGGAAGTGCATCTCGATCAGCTTGTGTTGAAAAAAAAATGTTTTTTGTTTTTCACACCATTCTGTGTAAACTCTTGAGACTGTAGTGTGTGAAAATCCCAGGAAACTCCAACCAGCTCATTTTGCAGCAAAAACCATGCCATGGTTAAAGTCACAAAGATCAGAATTTTTCTTTATTCTGATGTTTGATGTGAAAATTAACTGAAGCTCTTGACCTATATCTGTGATTTTATACATTGCACTTCTGGCTGATTATGAGCAGGCATTCCTAAATTCTAGGAACTGCAGTGTGGTAAAATAAAAATTCCAGATTTCTTTCTTTTTTTCTTTTTTTTTTTACAGTTCTAGTGCAGCAGTTCACAGTTACAGACATTGGTATTAACTCAATAAATATATATAGATTTTTATTTTAAAAAATCATGTTTAATAGTTTAATGAAGTGGAATTGACACAGAAAACAAGTATTGACACAAGATCACAAGTTCTGCAACAAAGCAAGTCCTGTATGCAATTTTAATTCATTATAAAACGGACGATATAATTTGGTAGACCAAACCCACTCACATCAGTTGGCCATGAGCTACAATATCCTGAAAAAATTATTTGTTGTTATATTTAAAAGATGAGTCAAGAACCCAGAACCCTGGGGCTGTGAGGTGTCAATGCTACCTGCTGCACTCCCCTGTTACAGTATAATGCTAGAAGTAGAGTTGTTTATTATTATTATTATTATTATTATTATTATTATTATTATTAATAAATATTATTACTATCACTGGTTGATTGGTTATTGATTAACACCTACTTTATGTTAGATAAATACTTAAGTACTAAAAAAGATAATTAATAAGAAATACTGAATAAATTATTACACTTATATCTGTAGAAACAGTTTCTGATGTCATTTTAAGGAGGGACGAGTTGTGCCTAAAAAACACATCTGCCGTGAGAAACACCTCTGTCACGGGAACGCGCATTGGAAGATAGCTGCTTCAAAATGACAACCAGACGTACAGATAATAACTACAGGACATTTTAATCATTTATAAAATTCACTTAAACGTCAGGAATCAATAGTTCTCGTTCCTCGTCACATTCTGTTCACTTTAAAGTCCAGATTTCATCAGAAAGTGTTTTAGATTATTGTTTAGCAGCAGGGTGAGGATTAGGCAGGATTCCAAACACATGGGCAGAGACTGCAGTACTATTTATGTCCACTAGATGTCAGCAGTGTATTAAATATTATTGTTTGTCTGGCTTAGTTTAGCATGCAAAAGAAGCTTGTGAGCTGGAATGTCGATATACTGCAATAAAAAATGTATTATATAAAACATTTGTATTGATGCATAATGTGAAACAACCACGATAAAATTCTGCTATTTCGTTTGAACTCTAACTTCAGTCCAACCAATGTGATTCACGTCGACTGTTCAACAGCCTGCAAATTCTGATAAAAATGGCAGGCGCAGTAGCACTACGGTTGGCATTAGATGTAGTTTAATGGTATAGTATAGTATAGTATATTTATAGTGTAGACACGTACAGCCATAAAACAGGAGTACAGTGCTATAATGCAGCTTTCAGTTAAATGTATGAAAGACGAAATTGTCTCATTTTACATTCATCTAAAAATAATCAATACACTGTTTATTTGTTCACATTTTACATCAAGAAAAATACATGAATTCATAGTTGTTTTTTTTTGTTACAGTACATCAACCTTCCGGCTCACAGCCATCTTTTGCATGCTGAAGACAAACGCCAATATTTCATACGCTAACATCTATCTGTCTAATGGACATAAACATAAACAGTCCTGCAGTCTCTAGACTTGAACAGAATGTGACGTCGAAGTCTACCTATTTGTGCAGGTTGTCTGATTTTTTTCCCTAGTACGTCTTAATATTTCATAGCCTCGCTCTTTAAACCTCATTGTTTTTCGCCATTTTTTATGTACAATATTATTTAAAAAAGTTTAGCCTGTATATTCATAAATTCTGTAAATTGTGTTCGATTTGTTATTTATTTATTTAAAATGATCAGTTTGTATAAAAGTTACGGTACTTTGGTTGTTTATGAGCTCACCGAGGCGCGCTCCCCGCTTTCAGTGCTATTACCGCTAAGTGTCTAAAAGCCGTGCACAAAAAATTTACGTGCGTCTCATTAACTGTGCCTTGAAGATTTGCGACTCCGGCTTCCTCCTACAGTCCAAAAACATGTACATTAGGTTGATTGGTACAGTAATCCACCGCTATATCCCGGTTCATATATCGCGGATTTTTATTTGGAACATAAATAATTTTTTTGCGGATTTTCCCGGTATATCGCGGTATCCGCAAACCTTATAGTGAATTGTTTTTATGTTGAAATAAGGTAATTTATAAAAAAAAATAATATTAATTTAAAAATATAAACATTAATTGAAAATGAAGTAAAATCTTAACACGTAGCGTTGTTTAGGAAAGCGCGGTGCGGGGATGCTAAAAATCTAAATACAGTTCGGCTGGAAGAACGAGTCTGGCCAATCGGAATGCCCCATTCATTTAATCACGGTTGTGATTGTGATGTGTGCAGTTGGGGAAAGGGAAGCAGAATTCTCCAGCAGCTCAGGTCTTCACGTGTCACTTTCGTTTTGTTCTGTGTACGCTTCTTCTTGTTTTTTTTAACAGTTTTTCTGTAAGTCCTATTATGTCGCCCAAACGCTCTGCACCTTCTAAGGCTTTTGGCAAGGAACATACATACAGTACTCACTATAAATGTGATACTTCTACGAATTTGCCCAAAATTCACCTCGCTATATGCTTGCAAATGTTTTCTGTGTGTGTTTAAAGAGTGTGCAATAAAATACAAAGCATTTGAGGGTGGCGTCCATGTATAGCGGATTTCCGTGTATAGCGGATTTCCGTTTTATCGCGGGTGGGTTTAGAACGAAGCTGTGATAAATGAGGGATTACTGTAATTCTAAATTTTCCGTAGGAGTGAGTGTGAGTGGTTAAAGTGCAAAATAAAAACTTCAATCTTTATTCAAAATGAAGATTATAATTTCAAAAAACAATGACTGCTGACTGAAGGTAAGTGACCTCTCTAATAAACACTTTAAAAAAAGAAGTATGCGTTTATAATCCGTTTGTCTAGGTAACATGAGATGCCTGATTGACCCAAATAAAGATGGTTTTATATATATTTAATATTATTATGGTTTTCAGTAGGAACGCTGAACTCTGATATCTCACTTAAATAGAACCAGGGACGATTCTAGGATTTTCATATAAGGGGGGCTCAGTATAATAGTAAAAATAAAAATAAATAAAATAAAATAAAATAAAGGTTTGACTAACAGGGTAGGGTGGTAAACTTATTGCATCATTCCACTGTATTGCATAGATGTGTATAACATTTGAGTACTGAACAAGCCAAATCCGAGTCTTCCTGATCACACACACACACACGTGACTGTGGTGGATCTCATCAGCAAGAACAATGAGTCAACATATAAAGAGGAGGTGAAACAGCTAACAGCCTGGTGCAGGGCCAACAACCTGCCCTGAACATGGAGAAAACAAAAGAGATGGTTGTTGACTTCAGGAGAGCACGAAGTGACCATTCTCCACTAAACATCGATGGGTCCATTGTGGAGATCGTTAAGAGCACCACTGGTGTTCCTTGGTGTTCACCTGGCGGAGGACCTCACCTGGTCACTCAACACCAGCTCCATCACCAGAAAGGCCCAGCAGCGTCTCTACTTTCTGCGAAGGCTGAGGAAGGCTCATCTTCCACCTCCCATCCTGACCACCTTCTACAGGGGGACCATCGAGAGCATCCTGAGCAGCTGCATCACTGCCTGGTTTGGGAACTGCACCTTCTTGGATCGTGTGGAATAAAAATCTACTGTACTCACTACTAAAATCTGACTCCAGCTCCACACTGACCCGACAGCTCAGTCTAAGTGAGACTCATAGTTAGTAAGGCCTCAAAACTAAATAAGCCAATCAAGCAGACTAGATGAATACAGATAAGAGATTTTATTTTGTAATCAGTGTTGATACAAGAATTGAGATGCTCACGCATGAACGTCCCAACAACCTCTTACCGGGGAACTCCAACTACAGCCTTTATATACATTTCCCTTATCTTCCCAATGCAACACGTCACTAGTTCTTTGCCTAGACAATCCCACCCATCTTTCTTTTTTGACCTTTTAGATTCTTTTTTACACCATTATCTTTGGATTTACAACTTTTCGAATACCATTATAATTAAACTTTCCTGAATCATTATATTAAAAATTGGGCGTTTCCGCCCCCACCAGTGGGATTGTCTTTGGCCTCACTCTCGCCAATACCTCATTCTTCTTCAGGAGACAGCATGGGTAAGTTCTCAGTTCTTCAGGGACCAACACCCCTTTCTTTTATTAACTTTTACACCTCACGGATTTTCTGATTTATCCGCTGTCTTCCACGTATGTTCTCTAGATATTTCGCCTGGTACCACCATTGCCATCCAACACGCGCTGCGTTTACTTCATGATGAGATCACTACCGCTCAAGGTACCAATGGAGCGAGGATTGACCATAACAATCTAGGGTGCGTCTCTGCCATTGATTGGTCCAAGTTTGGAAAGCCTGGTACCGCAGAGAAAGCCTGCCAGACTGACATCATTGATACAACTATTTGTTCTTCAAAGCCCTTGCAGCCTGTGTGCAAGGCCCGTGACAGGCCAACATGCCGTGTTAAACCTTATATTGTTCTTAAGCTCAAACGACCTAACGAATAAACTTTACCTGAGAACTCACTCCTGCTGTCCCCCTGATTATTTCACACATACCTTATACATATATTCTCATTTACAAAATTATCTCCCACATTCCCCCCTTTTGTGACTCAAGTCACAACACACTCAACTTGTTCAGATATGTGGATACATGCCTTATATACGTACATAAGTCAGCACAAGGATTATACATACTCGTATGATTCGTTTTCAGTGTTTCACTACTATCATGGTGCTAGTAAACAATTATATACTCGTCAAGGAAAGTAATAAGTACTCTAAGCTCCGTGCAGGTACCACTGCATGTGGTTCTTCTCAGTCTTGCTATCGCCCACCTCACTCGCTCTCTTCACATTTGCCAATCAATTTCGTACCTACCTGGATCCCAACCCTACTCATCAGGTATTCCCCTGGTTACACACAATCCACGTTGTTTCCATTTCATACCCGGTGACCAGCAGCACGACCGTGCCTGCCTTAGGTTGTCCCACCCAGTGAGATCTTACCCGTCTTTGGCTAACCGGCCTTCTTCTCTGGTCACCGGCTGCCCCCTGTTTTTTTCCAGGTAGCAGCTTTCCCTTCGCCCAACACCTCTGACTCTGGTGTGGCTTTTTGTGTTGCTGGTCTGTCTTCTCTTGATTCTTCAGTAGGGCATTATTGGGATCTATACCAGGAGCCAGATTGGAACCTCAGTCACTCTGTCCTCAGTCACTCTCGAGATCTCATCTTCTTACCTACCCAGCCACTGTACCTGCAGAGAGCTTCAAGTGTGCAAACATTAAGTATCAACTAACTCTATGTTTATAGCACATTCAGTAATGTCTACCACTCTTCCCACACGACCAATAAGCCTGAATCATTATTATTATGTTCCCTATAACCACAAATCAGCAGTTGTCATTAAGATGCATAAATGAGTAACATTCAATCATTCAGTAGTCATTATAAGACTTCTCCAGTGATTACGCTTTTTTCATTCAGTAGTATTTCAAAACACACATAAATGATAATAGTGTTGCATGCATAAACATTAGTGATTTAAAACACAATATAATACGACACACCGACATAACATATCCCACATCCTTTTATGATGTCCCCTGTTGTTCTTCTGCCCATGTGACTTTGCGCCACGTAGAGGGGCCGTAGGAGGGCTAAGGAGAGGTTACTAGCACATCACTTAGCCCCCTCCCGATGATTGGAACGGCAAGGATCTCAGCAGCTCCATCATTTGTCTAGGAACATTGGTCCACAGTACATCTTCTCCTAACTTGACTGTGATGACCTCTACCCTCTTCTTAAGTGGTACACCTATCCATATTCCAAACCTTCTCTTCCTTCTGTACGCAAGATTAAGTAACCGTTCTACATTATAATGTGCATGTTCTACCACGATGGGTAACTGTGCTGTCTGTCTCGGAGTATATGCAAATGTTTGTATCTCTGTAATATACATCCTGTCTGCGTAAATCTCCCTTACTGATGTACGCCTATCTATAAAAGGGTACTCTAGCAATCCTAAATTTGGCTCCCACTCCCCCAAATCGTTTTTCAACAACCTACCCCATAAATACCTCCATATATGCCTCCAATCTCCCTCCATTATGCAATCATCTTTATTAAGTCCAATTCATCACTGCCATTGCTGGGTTTAAACGGAGACTCAATCTCATGTGTCATTTGAACATATTGGCCAAACAATGTGTGCGTCATCTGTGTAATCATGGAACGCAGTAGTGGAATTCCACAACACAACAGAACTGCAAGTATCACCAAAACCACACCTACGACTGTTCCTATCCTAAGTATGACGGCTCTCCAATTTGAGGAGAACAACCATGCCAGCCAATCATTTGTTGGTTTATATGTGTTCTCTACGTGCTCGTCTCTAAGGTCTTTCATCTGCCGCAGTATTTTACTCAGGTTACCCTCCGGACCAGTGTGCATTGGAATGTAAGTACAACATTGGTCTCCAAACATAGTACACACTCCTTCTTCCGGGGCCCTCATGGTGTCCAGGATAAGCCTGTTCTGTAAGGCCATGGTAGATGTTGCATGTAGTTGTTCTTGAATCAAATCTAATGCTTGTATTGTGTAGTTCATAAACCTTTGTTGATTGTACCAAATATAGTTAATCCATCTCACGTTTTTACCAATCTGTGCCCATGGCAAGAAAAAGGTCAGTGCTCCTGCTCCTGGTCGACCAATGGCAGTATGTTCATCAGGGACTCCCACCGGAATCCCTCTCCAATCCACGTAAACCCCACTGCTCCTGTCGAATCGTCCCAAGTCGCGCTTAATTCGTCGACCTGAGGTATTAATCTCCTTTTCTTGCAGCACAGTTAGTTTTCCTGTCAGCACCACTGTTGTGCAGCATCCTCCCCACCCGGGTGGCAGGGTCTGCCTAGCAACGTTATATCCACAATACCAGAATACATCAGCCAGTGGCCTAGTCCCATTAGATAGGTCAGGCTGGTTCAGATCAATATAGTCCTTTTTCCACTGTCTCCACACGGTAATCTTTAATCCTTTTGTATCTGCCGTCACGTCACAGTCTTTAGAAATGTTGCCGACAAACACCTGTGATCCGTTTGAACATACACAGAATGGGTATCTTTGTCCCTGACGCTCACTCACTCTGATGGGCGGAGGTCCCTCAGTCCCGATCTCCTCATACTCACAGGTACTATTCAACTTCTTTAACCTGGTTGGGCCGTAGGCACATGAGATAGAATGCATAAGACAAACGAATGGGCATAGGTGGCGTAGGTTGTGCTTGGTGCTGTTACAACCTTCTGGTCCTCTCGTTGGAAAAACTCTGGGAGCTCGCGATGTCCTGTCATGGCACACTATGCACGAGGTGTTTCCTGCTTCGTGTGCTGTGTAACTTAGCCATTGGTAAAACAAGTTGTTTGTCCACAACTCCTGGTCTAATCTACTCATGAGGCTCATTGACTGTGCAGTGTCTCTGCGTATTCTGGGCAGCGTTGTTGGTGATTGCTCAATATAATGTATTCCCCTAGTTTCATCATTCATGTGTTCATCATCACCGAAGACTCGTATAAGTGTGTATATCCATAGTCCTATACACAGCAGTGCTACTATTACAAGTACCAATAAGCCCCAGTCCGTTCTGTTGATTCGATCACCGTTTCCCTCCTCTTCATTTATTTCTTGCTCATCGTTCCTTTCTCTCCCTTCTCTTTCAGTGTTCTCGCCGTGCACGGGCTCTAGTTCTATAGGCAGGTCCTGTATCTCCCACATCGTGTTGTGAAGGTCCTTCCCTTGGGTCGTCTTCTTCTTGTTCTGCTTGACTCTCCCACGGTTGAAACTCCTGGCTCTGCGGGTGGGGCGCTTGTACCGAAGGGGGTTGTGAGGCGGGAACAGCTGGGTCACGCCTCCGCTCCTCGAATTCCCTTATCAGTGGATCCTGCTCCTGCGCTCTTTCACGTCTCGCTCCAGCCCCTGGATCTGGTGCTCTGCAACAGTGATTTAGATGAAACCAAGCAGTCTTACCTTCGACCTTTACGGCTGTTGGAGTAGCTAAGACAACTTTTAGTGGTCCAACTCGTCTGGGCTCATTCCATCTTCTCTTGAAGACCTTGACATACACCCAGTCTCCTGGTTTCACAGTCCTCAGCTCCTCGTCAATTTCGCTCGTCCTTCCCTCCGTAGCACCTTTCACCTGTTGGAAAATAGCTCGATGTATTTCGGTCAAGTGTTTCACATAATTGCCAAGCTCACTTTCAAGCTGCTCCAGCGAAGGGCCCTTATAGGGCCCTCGTAGATAAGGCACAGGCATAGGTCGTCCTGTAAGCATTTCGTGCGGGGTTAGATGCGTCATTCGGTTAGTTTGCATTCTCATGCTCATTAATGCTAGCGGCAAAGCCTGCACCCAATTCATTTTTCCCGCTTCGCAAATTTTTGCCAGCTTCGCTTTTAATGTTCCATTTGCCCTTTCCACCATTCCCTGCGACTGTGGGTGATAGACACAACCCAATCTGTGTCGTATTCTTAAATACTGGAACACTCTTCGAATCACGTTGTTCACAAAGTGAGTACCACTGTCTGAACTGATCTTATCAGGAATACCAAACCTTGGAATCACCTCACGACACAAAAATTTAGCCACTGAATCTGCATCTGCTTTAGCTGTTGGGTGCGCCTCCACCCATCTACTAAATCTATCCTCCACCACCAAAACATACCTTTTCTTCTCCTTCACCTCTGCCATATCCATGAAGTCAATGATCAGATGCCTGAATGGCCCGTCTGGCTCTGGTATGTGACCTATTGGGGCAGTAAAACTTTTCCTGTTGTTGTATTCTGCACATATTTCACAACGTGCTAACCTGTGATCAACCATCTGAGCTAAATACGGAGACCACCATGCTCTTTGAATTCGTTTGATCACTTCCCCCCTTGCGCAATGGCTCAAGCCATGCGCATCATTAATCAACGATGTGAGAACTGAGAGAGGAGCCACAAAATGCCCCTGAGGACCACGCCATACGCCTGTTCGTGCATTCTTAACCGCCCCCCTTTTTATCCACTTAGATATCTCATATACTGAGGCCGAATTTTGCGCTGTGGCTAAGGAGGTTAAGTCCGTTTCTGGGTAGTCATCACCTTCAGAGTCGGTCACAAGCATAATGTTGGTATGTCCTAAAGCTGCTGATTTCGCTGCCTCATCTGCTGCAGTGTTTCCACTGGTAACAAACGAGCCATCTGTTTTGTGCGCTAAACATTTGACGATAGCTAGTTTAGCTGGCAGAGTAATAGCATGTAACAAATCAGTTATGGCCATTCCATGCGTCACAGGAGAGCCATCTGCTCTCAATAACCCTCTCTGGGCCCATGTAGGGCCGAAGTAATGACACACACCATAAGCATACTGCGAATCCGTGAAAATAGTACAAGATTTCCCTGCAGCTAGCTTACAAGCTGCAGCGAGCGCTTTTAACTCAGCCAATTGTGCTGAACATGGTTGAGAAACAGCCGTAGACTGAACAGTAACAAAGCTAGTCAAATCTTTACTGGGCGCTACTATGGCGTAACCCGCCAAGTTCCCGTCTGGGCCTCTAAAGCACGAACCGTCAACAAAAAAGGTTACATCCGAATGTGGCAAAGGTTGATTTTCAAGGTCCTGACGTGCTTTCGAGTATGTGGTTGAAACTTGCTGACAATCGTGCGGTTCACCGTCCAATCACCGGGGTCATCATTCTATCAGCTGGATTGACTGTCTGGCATCTTTGAATAGTCAATTCTGGTGAAGAGAGAATTACGTCGTAACCTGTCTTCCGCGCATGAGTTATCACAAATGTCGGACTGGTAAGCAGGGCATGTAACGCATGTGTAGTGTACAATATAGTAGGATGGCCCATTGTAATGGTTGACGCCTTTTGATATGCAAAGGCTGCTGCTGCTAATCCCCGGTAACACGGCGGCATACCACTCTCAATGTTGTCCAATCTACAGCTGAAGTAAGCAACAGGCTGTTTGCTCGGTCCCTGTTGCTGAGTTAACACGGCATTAGCAAAGCCTCGTTTTTCTGATACATACAGGAAGAATGGCTTACCGTAATCAGGACTCGCTAGCGCTGGTGCTGTACAAAGATCCTCCTTTAGCATTTCGTAAGCTGCAACGGCTTCTGTCGTCCAAACCAATGCAGCTTTCTTCTGATCAGCTGCTTTTATCAACGCACGTAGTGGAGCTACCTTTAATGCAAAATCTACTATCCACTGTCTGCTATAACCCACCATACCCAGGAAAGACAACATCTGTCCAACCGTTTGCGGTTTCGGGGCTTTACGGACCGCCTCTAGATGCGTAGGCGACAGCTTACGACTAGTGCCATGCAAAACTCTTCCTAGATACTCTACCTCCTGTTTGCAGAACTGTAACTTTTCCTTGCTCACCTTGTGTCCGTTTTCTGCTAAGAGTCTCAATACTTTCAGGGAGTCTGCCTGGCACTGTTCTTTAGTTGGGCTACAAATCAAGATGTCATCAACATATGTCAGGAGAAGACTGTCAATATCCAACGAAGCTAGATCCCTAGCCACAATTCGATTGAAAATTGATGGGCTTTCACAATAGCCCTGGGGCAATCTCGTGTATGTGTACTGTTGGCCGTTGTACGTGAACGCAAACAAATGTTGTGAATCAGGATGCAGTGGAATACTAAAAAATGCAGAACACAAATCAATGACCGTGTACCACTTAGTATTGCCTGGGATGTTGGAGAGTAACGTATGTGGATCTGGGACTATGGGTGCTTCTGCCTCAACTATATAGTTAATAGCACGTAAATCGTGCACAAGTCGCCACTTATCTGAGTTTGGTTTTCTAACTGGGAATATTGGAGTATTGCAACGGCTATGTGTTGGTATTAGAACCCCTGCCTCCAATAACCCCTCGAGTGTGGGTCCTATCCCTGCCTGAGCCTGTGGTGTTAGTGGATATTGTTTCTGATACGGGTACCTGACATTAGGTTTAAGTTTTATCAAAACCTGTCCTGCTGACTTTGAGTCCTACGTCTGTAGAGTGCTGAGTCCAGAGCACACTTGGGATGGTGGCTAACAGCTCTTCAGTTTCTGTATCTGATTGTTTATCTGGTGCGATGTCCTTGTCATCTGAAAGTGGTAACTGATAAGTAGGTGACATTTTCTTTTCTATCAAGGTTTGTGTGGCTCTTAAAGTGTCTGTGCCTTTTTGAGAAATGCGCATAAATTTTCCATCCGGTGAGGTGTGCATGTACTGGTTAATGGTTGGCTTCCATTCTAGCACCTGGCTAGTTTCTTTGAGCATTGGTCCCAGGTCTTTCGATTCATAGCCTCCTGCTACCATCAGTGTGATGTGTGGTATTGAGTTTGTAATCTGGTACCAGCTCTCCAAGTTATTGGGTAACTGAACTGCCGTTGCCACTCCTTGAGGGCCCACGAAAATGTCTGTTGTCACCACGTCAAACAGTTTTCCTTCCAACATATCTGACCATAGTGTTGCATATTCTTCATTGGTGCTGTCAGGGTCAAAACACATGGTACAGTGCAGCGGGCTCTTAGGTTCAGTGTAATCCGGCCGCATAGCCTGTATCCATGGCTTCCACTGTAAATAGCTGGCCTGCAACTCTGATAATGAGGGATCATCGTTCTGTAGCCAATACACTGTGCTACACTCTGTGTCTGCCTGCGTCCCAGCCATGAGATATTGTCCTACTGTGGTTCTGTCTGGGAATGTTACCCAAAGGCCTGTAGGGCTGCACTGAATTCTAGCCTTAAATTTACACAAAAGATCTCGTCCCAATAAATTGACTGGTGTAGAGGGTGAATACAAAAGTGGTGCCACAATGGTGGTGTCTTCTAATGTTAATATCTGAGGCTCTGTGAAGTGCAAGATCTGTGAGATCCCTGAGAAGCCTGTTGTTTTGATGGTCTTCCGAGCGAGAGGGAGATTCGAGCCTTCGCGCCCTATACATGAATATGTGGCACCTGTGTCGATCATGAATGGAAAAGGACGCTCATTATTGAGTGTTACCATGACAGTTGGTTCCTGTTGCGGATGCAGTGTAGTAGCATACTGCATATTCTCCCCCTCTGGCTTCTCAGGGCCGCTTCAACTCCAGTTTGGTGCGGGCCCCAGTCCCGGGCCTATCTGGGGCTGATACATATGTGGACAGTCTCTTCTCATGTGTCCAGTCCCTCCGCAGCCCCAGCACTCTAGTGGCTGTTGAGGCTGTTGGTACTGAGGATTGGGGGGTGCCTGCGCATAACTCAGTCCTTGGGGCCCTCCAGGGCTCTGCGGCGCATATCCCTGCGGTGGTGAGCCAAATCTTTCCCATGGCTGTCTTTTTCCTTGCCACCGACCTCTCATTGGGCGTCCTCTAAATCTTCCTTGTGCACCGCTAATGTGGACATTAATGGGTTGGGCCATTGGGTACGCCTGGCTATTTTGTGGATGCTGTGAGTTTGGTGCTGTCACCTGCGGTTGTGGCATCATTTGCGGTTGCTGTGGTGTTTGTCCTTGTTGCGGCAGCATTTGGTTATTCTGTACTGGTTCTTGGCCTGCTGGGATAACCACTGCGGCTTGTATTTTTCCTGCTTTTTCTCTCTCCTTTTCTTTCTGTCTAGCTCTGGTCAACTCGCCAAGCTGTGTTTTATATAACTGTGTCAGTAGGGCCTCTGAGGCTGTTTTCTCGTCCTTTTGTTTCTTTCTGTATTGTTCCACATAATGTATCACATGTGCTTTGTAGGTGTCCCATGGCATGGAGTTTAGACCGACCACCTCATCCAACAAGGTTTGGACTGGTTCTGGTAGACATTTCTTCAGCATTAATTTAAACAGTCCTTTACTTGTGTCCGTCTCGTCCCATGTTCCACCTGTCTCTTCCTTCCATTTATTCTGATAATCATGGATGAATTTTACTACATTTTCTTCTTCCTTCAGAATCATGTGTTCCAGTTGTCCTGGGTCCATTTTCGTGGGGTAGGTTTTCCTTATTTCATTCCACAACCTGTTTCTCCATGTCCCCAGTGCTATAGCATCCCAGCCTGGTAGATCCATTGCTCCTTTTAGTCCAGCTTCATTCAGTATTTCAGCTGTTTTTGCTTTCCCTATCGTTTGAGCTAATATGGCTTTCACATCTCCTATCGACAAGGTATGTCCTGCTGTCTTTTCTTCGAACTTTGTAATCCACCTCTGCCCTCCGTTACACATCTCCGGTAGCTGTGAGCTTAATCCTACCATATCCATAAATGTCCATGGAACATATTGCACATCTCTTCCTTTTGTCACCAGGGGATTCATTCGAACCTCTTCTTCACCATCAAACCCATATCTCTGCGGTGCTTTTAGTGACTTTTTGTCCCTTAAGGTTCTTGGTCGCGTGCGCTCCCGTTCCAGCTGCTCCTCCAACGCTGTAACTGAACTTTGTAAGCGCTCTTCTAACTCTTCCAGCTGCTGTGCGAAATCACGAACGCTATCCATCACCTTCTGCCCATTGGTGTCCCTCTGTCTCTTTATTGCATCTTCCCTTGGCTCTATGTACAGCACTCCTCTAACCTGTCTCTCTGGATCTTCTCGCCAGTATTCAGCACATGGTTGTTTTTCCGGTGGCCCTGTTGTCTTTTCTGTTCGGGATTGATTATACGCACCCTGTTCCTCACTCATTGGTTCATCTCTTTCCCATTCTTCCGGGAGCGTAGGGGGCGCTGTAGGCCCACTCGCACGCGTTGAGATATATCTCTCGGCACTGTCCCCCACTGGTGTTGAGTGTGTGAACTCCTTTCCTTTTTGCAAATACTCTTCACTCTCTTTCTTTGCTCTTTGCAATATCTCCTCTGCCTCCTCTTCTTCCTCATTTTCACTGTGATTTCCCCCTGTCTCTTTGCTCCTCCTAATTTTTCCTTTAATTGGGTTTTCAACTGATATCTCCACGTCTTCCCATCCTGTCCAGTCGGCATAGCAGTCCGTTAAGGTTGGATACACTCCCACTTGTTCCCTGCCCACCACTGGCTCGTTGTAGTTGGGTGGTGGACAGTAGATTGGCGGTGGTCTTTCTATTTCTCTCTCCTCTCTACTCCGCTCTTCTTCCTTCTTTATCGCTCGCTTCACCTCTTCTTCTGCTTCTCTGACCTTCTTTCCTTCTCTCATGAACCATTCCAGAATCTCCAACCGCCTATACTTCTTTCCTCTGGATTTATCATCATCTTTGCTTGGCTTCCAGTGTCTCAGCATTTCCCTCACCTCTGAGCAGGCCTTTTCATCAAATGTTCCTTCCACCGGCCACTGCCATGTCCCCTGAGTCCTGTCATGCCATTTCCTCATACACTTCCTGACATACTTCTCATCAGGTTTGTGTTGCGCTATTATAATGTCAACTGGTGTAGGCTGTCTTCTCCCTTCACTCATGATGCACCCCTGTTGTGCCCTGTATGCGCTACTCCTCTCTCCTGGATTCCTATTGCCTTCTGACCACGTCAGTGCAACGCTGATTCGTTTCACTGTCAAGCTCGGCCTTACTGGATTCTTTCTCAACTTCTCACCGAGCGCATTGATCTTATCAATCAGCACAGATGTTGCAAAACCTCTTTCCCAGTGTACGAGTCGCGGTTCCACTGTCACAGTTGCTGTCAATCCCGAGCAATAATTGTATTGGCCTGGTCTGGGCTGGAATAACTCTGCCAGGGGTTCGTCGTCTTCCTTATATGGGTCACTGATGAACTCAAATATTGGGATGGCTACACTGCTGGGCTCGGGAGCGTCAACTAGTGCTCTCAATATAGGGCTCAACAACTTGGGACGCCAAATCTTCCTTAATGCTTCGTACCAGTCTACGTCGGGGAACGTTCTTTGTAAGGTGTACAGTCCGTCAAACTTTGTCAGGGCCCACAATTTATCTCTAATCAAATCTTCTGGCTGCCAGTGCTCTACTCCTTCCCTATCTTTGTATGTCCGCTCATCCCAAAAGTGTGTGCGTATTCCCCTTGTTTCTATCTCCAAGTCTTGGCGAAAGGCCATACAGCTGAAGAAAACAGTAGTGCGCATGCAGTATATGGTATCAATATAATAGCTCAATACTTCAGTAAGGGTAATGTTGTATTATCTGGGTCACATTTTTTACAATTCACTGAGTGGCCCAATAATATGCAGACCCAAGTTTTAGGTGGATTTTTCCTGAGTATTCTCTTTTGCTGATCGCACAATATCCCTCCCTCGCTAAACCTGCTTTCAGCCGCTTTTGATTTCGTTCCAAGTCCACAAACCGTGTCTCTAGCCGTTGAACTCCTCAGCCTATTCATATGTACAACTCTTTTCCCTCACTTATTCTGTATGAAATTCCTCCTTCTAGGGGATGTCTCCGCTCTTACTCACTCTTTCTTGGCACAATGCCCCCGCACACACACACACACCTCTCCACTGCTTCAAAAAGCACTCAATCTTTTTCCACACACACACACACACTTGTTCTTTTTAATTCTTCATCATCACCTGAGGATCTACTGTTAAACTTCCTGCAATGAAACACTTCCACAACCTACGATCCTGCCCCAACTTCCACATGCTAGCCCAAACCTCCGTGTATTGAGGACCTCTTGGGGTCATCGGCCACATTAAATTGACCCTAACCAGGAGTTTCCCAGCTTCCTTTCTCAACAACTCTAGTGCTGCCTCCGCGAACTCCCTTTCAAACCTATTTGGAAACCTATAACCAACTCGCTTGAATGGTAGTGGACTGTCAAGACTTAGCTCTAATCCGCGAGTTTTTGCTCTTTCTGTGATAATGTTGGGAACTTCCTCACTTAGTTCCTCCGGAACGGTAAAGTAAGCACTCACACGGTGTCGTCCCGTGTAGGCGGATACAAACACTTCCACCATTCGGGAGCAGTTGTTTCCTACAGTCTGCTACATCTTCTCCTAGACCCTATGGATGTCACACCACACTTTCACGTCAGTAGAGGGTGGAACAATTATACTTGTGACCGATACACGTATTCATCCAATTCACTGAGTGCCTAACAAATTGAGATGAACCATTAGCTCACACTTGGCACTTGGTCCTTACTTACGGTATGTGGATGCCCGCTTCACTATAAGATTTATTCTAAAGACTATTCTAGTCCACACCATCACTACCCTTACTTTTCCTTCATTTCTCACATAGTGTACCTCCAAAACATATATATCAAACCTTAGTATGATTACATCCATGCACGGTGATTCCTTTACTCTCTCAAAGATTTCTGCCTTATTTTCTCACTCTGTTGCAATTCCTTTTCAACTTCAGCCCTATCATCCCCACCTGTTTCATATATCACTCCCCATATCAGTGTGCATGCATGTACACACTGGTTTTCCTATAATCTCACAGTAATAGTGTTAGTAGACAAAAGGTTAATACAGTGCTATTTACAGTGCGCACATCCAATCACCATTTATTTTCTTCATGCACTCACACTCACACAGCCCCCCGCACTCAACACACCCACACACTGCATGCAATACAATCAGGACAGACAACAGACAAAGGCCGACAGCGGGCCTCTCCTTATTTTTCTTAATCTTTTCTTTATTCTCTACCACCTGGATCCAGGACTTTTCTATTCAGCGCTTTTTCTCTTTATATTCTCTTTATCTCTTATTTCTCTTACACCTAGATCCGGGATTTTTCACTATATTTCTCTTTTCTTCTCTTATTTTCCTTTCACTATCACCCGGATCCAGGAATTTTACTCTTCTCTTTTATCACCTGCTACTTGACACTTATTTTTCTTTTTCCAGTGACGGTGTTCACGTTCACAGAACTTACTATTCTGCTACTAAACGCTCCGTTTGCGTCCAAATAAGGTCTTTTTCACAGGAATTTCTCTCATACCACCTGGAACCCACCAGGACTTTCGATCATACAGGCCTTTACACATTCATACATCTGACATCATCTAGTCTTTTCAATACAAAACATGCAATTTATCATGTCACTCTATGTGGTTTTAACTTACACTCACTCTGCCTCTCTGGCTCAATAGGTTGGAGCAGAGCTGATCCGACCCCGGGCCGAGCGCCTCCGCCTCCCCAGACCACACACAACTAATGCAGAAATTCGGTTAAACAGGCTTCTGCCTTACCTCTGTCCTAGTTGGATCCCGTGTCTGGTCCGTGGGTGGCGGCCGCGGCCTCAGATCCCGGGTCTGGGGCTCTGCTGTTCTCTCTGTGCCAATCTCGTTTTCTTTGAAATCACGTCGGGGTCACCAAAACAATGTGGAATAAAAATCTACTGTACTCACTACTAAAATCTGACTCCAGCTCCACACTGACCCGACAGCTCAGTCTAAGTGAGACTCATAGTTAGTAAGGCCTCAAAACTAAATAAGCCAATCAAGCAGACTAGATGAATGCAGATAAGAGATTTTATTTTGTAATCAGTGCTGATACAAGAATTGAGATGCTCACGCATGAACGTCCCAACAACCTCTTACCGGGGAACTCCAACTACAGCCTTTATATACATTTCCCTTATCTTCCCAATGCAACACGTCACTAGTTCTTTGCCTAGACAATCCCACCCATCTTTCTTTTTTGACCTTTTAGATTCTTTTTTACACCATTATCTTTGGATTTACAACTTTTCGAATACCATTATATTTAAACTTTCCTGAATCATTATATTAAAAATTGGGCGTTTCCGCCCCCACCAGTGGGATTGTCTTTGGCCTCACTCTCGCCAATACCTCATTCTTCTTCAGGAGACAGCATGGGTAAGTTCTCAGTTCTTCAGGGACCAACACCCCTTTCTTTTATTAACTTTTACACCTCACGGATTTTCTGATTTATCCGCTGTCTTCCACGTATGTTCTCTAGATATTTCGCCTGGTACCACCATTGCCATCCAACACGCGCTGCGTTTACTTCATGATGAGCTCACTACCGCTCAAGGTACCAATGGAGCGAGGATTGACCATAACAATCTAGGGTGCGTCTCTGCCATTGATTGGTCCAAGTTTGGAAAGCCTGGTACCGCAGAGAAAGCCTGCCAGACTGACATCATTGATACAACTATTTGTTCTTCAAAGCCCTTGCAGCCTGTGTGCAAGGCCCGTGACAGGCCAACATGCCGTGTTAAACCTTATATTGTTCTTAAGCTCAAACGACCTAACGAATAAACTTTACCTGAGAACTCACTCCTGCTGTCCCCCTGATTATTTCACACATACCTTATACATATATTCTCATTTACAAAATTATCTCCCACAATCGCAAGAACCTTCAGCAGATAGTGAGGACAGCTGAGAAGATCATCGGAGTCTCCCATCCCTCTATTACAGACATTTACTCCAAACACTGCATCCGCAAAGCTAACAGCATTGTGGATGATCCCACACACCCCTCACACACACTCTTCACCCTTCTGCCATCCGGTAAGAGGTACCGAAGCATTCGGACCCGCACAACCAGACTGTTGAACAGCTTATTCCATCAGGCAATCAGGTATCTCAACAGAGAACTGAACTGAGCTGGACACGGACACACACACACACATACAACTGAGATCTGATCTCAACAGAGAAGCTGAACTGTTCTGGACACGGACACACGCACAAAAACAGAGAACTATACTGTGCTGGACACAGACACACACTCACACACACAAAAATTGTCCTGTTTGCATGCATATGTCACTTTACATTACACTTTACACTTTATATTGATCCTGTTTACACGGTAACTTTAATATTTGCACTCACTGTCAACACTATTCTTTTACGCAGAGTCTATATGTTGTTTGTCTGCACTGTCCTGTCTTGTCATACCTTAAGCATAGTTTAGTTTTATCTCTATGTTATAGCTCTATGTTTGTCTGTGTCACTGTACTTTGTCTGTGTTCTGTGTAGCACCTTTGGTCCAGGAGGAACGTTGTTTCACTTCACTGTGTACTGCATCAGCAATATATGGTTGAAGTGACAATAAAGCTTCTTTGACACACACACACACACACACACTTCTGATCCTGACACACACCTCTGATCCTCGCTCTCCGGACGCTGCGGTCTGCGGTTTGAAGAACACGCTGAAAGACGGTGAAGAGCCGAATTCTGCCGCCATTTTCATATGAAATTTAAAGGGGACTGAGGCGATCACCAATTTGTGTACAATTTATGGAGAATTTTTAGGGGGGCTGAGTAGAAATGTCAGGGTGGCTAAAGCCCCCTAAAAATGGCCTAGCGATGCACATGAATAGAACCATAAAATCTTTATTTTACCTTATTGATTTTAGTAGGGTTAGCCTGGTAAATGGAGTTTTTTCAAGCACATATTAAACAGACCATTCCTGACAAATAGGGATTTAGATTTTGTAATCAGCCATCTGGTGGTGTAATTTGGTAATAACAGTTAGGTAAATATATTCAGAAAATAATAAGGCATTATTTCTGTAAATGCGGTGTAGATTATAGCAGAAAGCTACAAAACATAATCAGAATACAGCGGAAAAACACATACATATCTTTATCGGTTGATATGTTTTAATTTTGTAGTAAACTTTTATCATAGCAGCACATGCCCTCACCTAGGGTAACCTAGGATAGCCCTCACCAGTAACAGGTAATAATGCCTGAACACTGTGGGCTTTGTTTTTATGAGTAAACCAATTGGGAAAAAGTCCAAAGCTTGTCTGCACTATTGATTAGGGTGAAACACATTCTTTTATGAAATGTCACATTTTAGAAAAAACAACACATAAAATGACTGTACTGTCAGCAAGTAATATGGGTGTAAAAAGGGAGATATTCTATTCATGTTCTTTTGGTGCTAAGTGTCCTGTTTTTTCTGTTGCTTTCTTGTACTTATTGTTTTTGTACTGTTCTCTGCTCTGTTTGCACCTAGTAGCACACTTTGCACTTTATGTGGCTAAGACAAACTTTTGTCCTAGCTCTGTGGTGTTTTTTTGTGTTGAAACTCTATGTTGTATATTTATGTAGCACCAGGGTCCTGGAGAAACGTTGTTTCATTTCACTGTGTACTGCATCAGCTATATGTGGTTAAAATGACAATAAAAGCTTCTTGAATCGTGAATCTTTAATCTTGCACACTCTCCATCCACAGCCTTAATGAGGAATGCATTATGATCTATGAAAGTGAGGTGCTCAATTATTGAGCCATCTAACCCATCATTCTGGTATTTGGTTTAGATCAAGAAGAAGGATGATGGCAAAAAAGTGCTGGAAAATTAGTAGCTTAATGCAAGATTTTTGTGTTTTTGGTGTCCCTCATTTTAATGTATTTATATGTAGATGTAAGTTGTTTAGAGTATGTGTGTCTTCCAGCTGTGTGTCCATGAAGAGTGGATGCCATGGATCCTCCTCTTACATTAACAGAGGGAGACTCCTCATGTGGACACAGGTAAGAGCCTCTGTGTGAACAAATATCTGTGTGGAAATCAGGTTACATAGTATGTGTATTTGGGGCACTAATTTCAGTACACTGACAGAAACAGCAATTCAAATACTTTCTCTTCTAAAATGTCACATTTTAAATACGAAACATCATATTTGGGCTGACAGCATTTTAAATCATGGTTCTGTAATCATGTAACATGGGATAACATGGGTGTAAAAATATTTTAGTCACAGGAGGTGAGAAAAAGTTAAAGCATTTAATGAAGTATAAGGGTTTTGGTCAGTAAATTAGCCAATTTGAAGCCCTGTGTTTATGTTTTTTTTATTATGTTTATGTCTGTTTATGTTAATGGACATGGACTCAATAAATATAGTTTTGGATATGCAAAATGTAGAAACTATTTAGAGTCAGAGGAGGTGAGCAATAAGAATAGGAATTTAATGAATGTTATTATTCTCATGTGAAAATGAAATTTTAAGAAATATCTAATTTGTCAGAATTGTGTGCATATTGTTGTTCAGTGTAACCCAGATAAAGAGACCAGACTCACCATTACCCAGCTGTGTCTCCATGAAGAGTGATGCATCTATTTATGTTCCTCTTAAATTCAAAAGTGGAGAGCCCTCATCTGGTAACAGGTACTAATGTCTGAACTCTGTGCACTTTGTTTCAGTGAGTAAACCAACTGAGGAAAGGGGGGGGGGACTTGAGAGAAAAGGGGAAATAACAGGAGTCCAGGCCGGACCATGACCGAAACAGAAATTCAAATACATACTGAAATGTAACATTTCAGAAGAAGACAGCTTTAATGAAAGTATGAGGTGTTTGGTCAGTAAATTACCTAATTTGTGAAAAAAACCCTGTGTTTATGTTCTGCAGTGTATGTTTATGTTAATGAACATGTACTCAATAAATACAGTTGTGGATTTACAAAATGTAGAAACTGTTTAGAGTCAGAGGAGGTGAGCAATAAGAACAAGAATTAATTTAGTAAAAGTGCAACATAATAAAATTACAGTCCTAGTACAGTAGCTTATATTAAATATACAAAATGTAGAAAATAATTAATAGATCAGTTTTTAATGAAAAACTAGTGGAATTTAATGTGATAATGCAGTATTGTGAATGTGTTCATGTACAGTACTGTAGCTTATATTAATCTTATGTTTAGTGGCGAGATCATGTTTTTTTTTCCAGTGTCTGTTACTGTTAATAAAAAAGTGATAAATAACTAAATTTGTTGACATAGTGTGTATATTGTTGTTCAGTGTAACCCAGGTAAAGAGACCAGACTCACCATTACCCAGCTGTGTCTCCATAAAGAGTGATGCATCCATGGATGTTCCTCTTACATTCAAAGATGGAGAGCCCTCACCTAGTAACAGGTAATAATGCCTGAAGTCTGTGGGCTTTGTTTTTATGAGTAAACCAATTTAGGAAAAGTGCAAAGCTCGTCTGCACTATTGATTAGGGTGAAACACATTCTTTTATGAAATGTCACATTTTAGAAGAAACAGCATATTTGGACTGGTAGCACATAAAATGACTGTACTGTCAGCAAGTAATATGGGTGTAAAAAGGGAGATATTCTATTCAGGGGAGATGCAAATAAAGAGCTTAAATAAATTTTATCGCTTAACAGCCTAAGTCATGTCAATAAACATGTTCATTATCCAGTACTGGGCTGTGGGGTGTTAGGAAACACACTGGGAGTTGCAGATGCAAATGCAGGTCAGTTTATTAGAAATGTTCCAAACAGTAAACCGGCAAATAGGAATGTGACAGTGAGCGTGTGTGCTGGCAATTAGTAGCAGTAGTTTATGGCAGCCATGTTTGTAGGCCAATTGACACTCACGTGACACATTTACATTGCTCTTACCTCCTAGATGAAAAACAGCACAGGAATTTTGGAAATTTTCAAATCATTTGCCTAAAATATTTCAAAACACTTTAGTTCTAACTCCAACATGTACAATTTTGTTCTAATATATTTTACTATTGGAAAAAAAATAAGTATAACGCTTAATTATGGGTTTCATATAGTTTCCTGCAAATGGATGAATCCAGAAAGCACCAGAAGATCATCACAGATCCACGGTAAGATCATGACCATCCTCATGACAATGACACTCAACTGCTATTGTGCTTCTTTCAATTAATTTTTTGCTATTCTTATCAAACTATGTTTCCATAAATGAATGAAAATATATGAAAGTATTGTTTATTTATATGAAAATTACACCATAGTTTAGACTGAAATAAGAGCTTGTGATTGAGGTCTCAACCTATTTTTTTCCCCAAACTATCAAATTTACAGGTGTGAACCTTCATCTGCTGGATCTGATGTTCAGGAGAAATGCAAATTAAATCTGATAAAGAAGTTTCAGCATGTAAATGATGTGATAAACCAGGGAAACCCAACACTTCTCAATGAGATCTACACAGAGCTCTACATCACAGAAGGAGACAGTGGAAAAGTCAATAATGAACATGAGGTGAGACAGATCGAGGCAGCATCCAGGAGAGCAGCAACAGAGGAAACACCAATCAAATGCAATGACATCTTTAAACCTTTATCTGAAGAAGACAAACCCATCAGGAGCGTTCTGACAAAGGGAGTCGCTGGCATTGGAAAAACAGTCTCTGTGCAGAAATTCATTCTAGACTGGGCTGAAGGGAAAACAAATCAGGATGTTCATCTCATATTTCCACTTCCTTTCAGAGAGCTCAATCTGATGAAGGACCAAAAACTGAGTCTGATGGAGCTTCTTCATTTCTTTTTTAAGGAGATAAAAGAAACAAACATTTCCACTCTGCACAAAGTTCTGTTCATTTTTGATGGTTTGGATGAGTGTCGTTTCCCTCTGGATTTCCAGAACACAGTGAGAGTGTGTGATGGAACTGAATCAGCATCAGTGAATGTGCTGCTGATAAACCTGATCAAAGGGAATCTGCTTCCCTCTGCTCTCATCTGGATCACCTCCCGACCTGCAGCAGCTGATCAAATCCCCTCTGAGTGGATTAATCGAGTCACAGAGGTACGAGGGTTCAATGACCCACAGAAGGAGGAATATTTCAGGAAGAGGATCAGAGATCAGAGTCTGAGCAACAGAATCATCACACACCTGAAGTCATTAAGAAGCCTCTACATCATGTGCCACATCCCAGTCTTCTGCTGGATTTCAGCCACTGTTCTATAGAGAATGTTGGGTGAAGCAGAGAGTGGAGAGATCCCCAAGACTCTGACTCAAATGTACACACACTTCCTCATCATTCAGACAAACATCATCAAGAAAAAGTACACAGAGAGCAGAGAGGCAGATAAAGAAATGGTTCTGAAACTGGGTAAACTGGCTTTCAGGCAGCTGATGAAAGGAAACCTGATCTTCTATGAGGAAGACCTGAGAGAGTGTGGCATTGATGTGACTGAAGCATCAGTGTATTCAGGTGTGTGTACTCAGATCTTCAGAGAGGAGTTTGGACTTCACCAGAGTAAAGTGTACTGCTTTGTTCATCTGAGCGTTCAGGAGCACCTCGCAGCTCTGTATGTGCATCTGACATTCATGAACAAAAAGAGAAATGTTCTTCGGTGTTCTTCAGTGTTCTCTAGTCAACGGTCTAAGATTCGGGCACTGCTGAAAAAAATTTCAATCTCGCACATACACAAGAGTGCTGTAGATCAGGTTTTAGAGAGTGAAAATGGACATCTGGATCTCTTTCTTCGCTTTCTTATGGGTCTCTCATTGAAGTCTAATCAGATCCTTTTACGAACCATAGTAAGACACAGAATAAGGATCTCCCACAGTAACCAGGAAACAGTTCATTACATCAAGAAGAAGATCAGAGAGAATCCCTCAACAGAGAAATCCATCAATCTGTTCCACTGTCTGAATGAACTGGAAGATCTTTCTCTAGTTGAGGAAATCCAACACTACCAGCAGTCTGGAAATTTACAACAAATTGAACTCTCTCCATCTCAGTGGTCAGCTGTGGTGTTTGTGTTACTGACATCAGTGCAGGAACAGGATGTGTTTGTCTTTAATAAATATATTAACAAACATTGTACATCAGACCAGGTTCTTCTGAAGCTCCTGCCTGTGGTTGCAGCATCCAGAAAAGCTGAGTAAGTAATGATGAATAAACTGTTACACTATTACACATTATTAAGTTGTGCTGCTGCCATGACCTCTGAGCTGATAACAGTGAAGAGTGTGCCAGAAAACCACAGTGACTGAATAGCAAACTCTTCAAGATTTACTGGAACAACCAGGGAGTATTTATACAGAACAAAATGTAGTATTCTGTGTTATCTATAGTCAGTATTGATGAATAGGTCAGCAGAAACAGATGCAGTTAACGCATCATTCATACGAGTTCATTAGTGTATGGGCTCAGCACATGTTTATCAGAACAGAAAAGAAAGAATATCCTGGCCAGATAAAAGGATATCACATTCACAGATGAGGTCATAAACAAATGGTATTGAACAATCAGCCCAGGGCAGAGCATGACACTGATATGTGTAGAATATATCAGGATAAAGCATTCAGAAAAGGTAAGTAACACTTTTACAATGTTACAAGCTTCTTACATATATACATGCAAGAAACACAAACTTTGTCAGACCTCATAAGATAACATAAGAATTGGAAATACTCTACGTGTTTGTGGGCACCTGATTATCACACACACATGAGCTTGTCTCGATCCAGATTTATTCCCCTTTGTTGTTCTGATAAACTCTACTCTTCTGGAAGTTTGTCTACTAGATGTTGGATTGTGTCTGTGGGGACTTCACAGACACAACTTCTGTGTGTTCATTCACCTTGTGGATCTCATTAGTGAGAGCAGACTCCGATGTTGGGTGAGGTTCTGGGGTGCAGTCGGTGTTCCAGTTCATCCCAAAGGTGTTCGGTGGTGTTATGTTTAGGGCTCTGTGCAGGACAGTAAATTCAATACAATTAAATTTTATTTGTATTATTCTTTTAACAATGGCCATTTTCACAAAGCAGCTTTGTTTATTTCCTTGGATTTATCCATAATGAGCAAGAGGCAGTGGTGTAGTTCTTCAATTCAAGGTCTTCTACTCGGTTGTGTGCTTCCAACTTTGTAGAGGATAGTTTAAGGAGGAAGCACATATGCGTGTGATGGTCAGGTGTCCATATACTTTTGGCTATAAAGTGTACATTGTATATAGAAAGTGATATATAATATTAAAGGAAAATAGTGAAGAAGGGTGTTGTGATGCAGATCAACATGAAATTATCTGTAATTAATTATTTTACTATTAACAGAAAAGTATTGTTTGAATATTATTGTTAAGGTACGTTATAGTTATCATTCCGCTTACATGAAAATAATTTGTCCATCAAACAAGTTCCTGTTATTACTGATGTTGTAGATGCACCAACTGCCTTTACTGTTTTGATAAGAAAAAAAAAAACTGTTATCACTCTACTTGTCTGTGTTCGCCACATTACATTACATTTCTGTTCATAGCTACACTGAAATCATTATGACAGTAGAGTTAGTGACATCATCAGTGGACATGTCAAGCAATACTTTTTCATGAGTTAAACTTTTGACTTAAAATATGAAAGGTCATCAGATGAAGATGAAAAGTAAGAAGTGAAGCCAATTTCACCAGAAATTTTAATGGTAATGTACAAATCACTGTGGGGCCCAACAAGCAACAAGTCTACAAGAATCATGTCGGGTCATTACAACCCCATTATTGTGTTAAAAATCAAAAGGAGTAAAGTTCTCTATTGTGAAAACCTTACAATATTTTTATAATGTGGATAAACATTATAAACTGGATATTCTTTCCACAAATCTAACATAAATGTCACCATAGTGATATCTATACCATATCACCGTAATATACAGGTTTCATTTTTAATAAGTTTTCTTATGTAATAGCAGATTTTTCATGTTCAGTGTTGTGTTATGTAAATCATCCAAAAATCATCAATGATAGTGTACACTGTTATTGCATCATGTATTTTGTTATTTCCTTTAGGTTTAATAATTGTGGCCTAAATGAGGAGAGTTGTGTAGGTTTGGTCTCAGTGCTCAGCTCTAAATCCTCAAATCTGAGAGAACTGGATCTGTCTAGAAATAAATTCAGTGCCTCCGGAGTGAAGTGTCTCTCTGCTGGACTGGAGAATACTCAGTGTAAACTGGTAACTCTGAGGTAAGATCATCTCTCTGGATGTTCATTTGTCTCAGCTATTGGTGGAAATGTCTTCAATAAAATTGTAGAATTGTAAAAGAGGAGAATTGTATTAAACAACACTTGTGAGATTACACAAGTCAGCTAACATCCTGGTAATTAAACTGTCAGAGATTTTCCTCCTTCACTGAGTGCTGTGTACTGATGAACTTAACAAACTCAATGTTCATAAATCTGAATCCTAAAATTACAAATCCATAGAATCTTAAACCAGAAATAGAAACAATAAGTCAAAGCACAAACAGTCAGTACGCAGATATAACTAATAACACATTGTGTTGACGTGTGGTGAGAGTGTTGTTTAAATGTCCTTGATCCAGAAGGTGGAAAAGCGTGACCCGGAAAGGTCTGCCGACTAGGAAGAGAAATTGCAGGTGGTGCTGTAACAATAGAATTCTGTATTTATGCATTTGTGTTTCTGTCTTCACTGAGAAGTGACACAGATCAGGCATAACATTATGATCACTGTGTTCGATCCAACTGACAAGCTACTGTTGCTCAAATTGCTGAGGATGTTAATGCTGGTTCTGATAGAAAGGTGTCAGAATACACAGTGCATCACAGTTTGTTGTGTATGGAGCTGCATAGCTGCAGACCAGTCAGGGTGCCCATGCTGACTCCTGAAGGTGGCCTGGTCTGAGGAATCACGTTTTCTTTTACACCGCATGGATGGCCGGTTACAATTGCGTCACTTACCTGGGGAACACATGGCAAGAGGATGCGCTATGCAAAGAAGTCAAGCCAGCAGGGGCAGTGTCATGTTTTGGGAAATGTTCTGCTGGGAAACCTTGGGTCCTGCCATCCATGTGGATGTTACTTTGACACATACCGCCTACCTAAGCATTGTTACAGATCATGTACACCCTTTCATGGAAAGGTATTCCCTGATGGCTGTAGCCTCTTTCAGCAGGATAATGCATTGTGCCACAAAGCAGAAATGGTTCAGGAATGGTCTGATGACCACAACAACCAGTTTGAGGTGTTGACTCCGCCTCCAAATTCCCCAGATCTAAATCTAATTGAGCAGTTGTGGGATGTGGTGGACACACAAGTCCGATCCATGAAGGGCCCACCTCACAACTTACAGGACTTAAATGATCTGCTGCTAACATCTTGGTTCCAGATACCACAGCACACCTTCACAGATCTAGTGGAATCCATGCCTTGACTGGCCAGGTGTGTTTTGGCAGCAAAAGGGTTGACCAACACAATTTTGGGCAGGTGGTCATAATGTTATGCCTGATCAGTGTATGATTGTGTTCAGTTTTTTGCTGTCTGACTTTTTGTACTGTGTTCCTACACCTTGGTTATAATCTTGTTCTGGTTTCTGGTTGATTGTCCCACTTGTCTGCTGATCACCTGACCTCTGCCTGTTTCCTGTCCTGATTTTAAATAATATTTTTGGATTTCTCTACCCACCCTTTAAATAAAACGCTGTTTCTCTGCATTAACTCTCCAGATATGATATAATCTTGCTGCTTTAAAACTTTAAAACAAGATAAAACATGAAATTTTACAGCATACAAAAGTAACCTTAAACTGCAGTTTTTGTAAAAATCCCTAAAAAAAACTGTTATATCTTCCACAAAATAAGTTTGGTCCCTCTGAAAACACAGACTAGCACCCACACACACACAAACTCATGCACAGTAAATAGACTTTATTCATTAGTAATTGCTCTCATATAAAATGTACGACAGTATTTTATGATTTTATATACTAATCAGATTAAAGACTTCAGTGACTCTGATGAAAAAGCCGCTACTTAAATGATGTGTGTATCCTGAACTGAGAGAGTGAAGAGTGTGTCATTGTCTCTCTGCAGGTTGTCTGGTTGTGAAATCTCAGATGAAGGCTGTGCTGCTCTGACTTCAGCTCTGAGATCAAACCCCTCACACCTGAGAGAACTGGATCTGTCTGTGAATAAACTCAGAGACTCAGGAGTGAAGTGTCTCTCTGCTGTACTGAAGAATCCTCACTGTAAACTGGAGACACTGAGGTAAGATCATCTCTCTGAGAGTCACATGACCTGATCCTCCATAAGAGACATTCTGCAGTGAGACTGATGCAGAGGTTTTAGGTTCAACATGAAATAGCAAATGTTTGGTGTCCACCAATGTAGAGGTAGGTAGATAGGTAGGTAGACAGACCTTCTTATTTATCTGAACTTGTGACTATCAAGATTAAAAAGAAAGGGAGACCGAGCTTTTGCCATAGTTGTCCCCAAATATTAGGATAATCCCTACAGAAAGTAAAACTTAAAACCCATCTTTAAGAAAAGGCTTATAAAATTTGAGTCATTCTGAGCATATTTTACATTGTTTTACTGTTTTGATAAATTGTGAAAATGAATGAGATAAATATGTAAATATGTACATCAATAAATAAGGCTGTCAGTATGTGCGCAGTGAAGTTTGTGCAAATTGTATTTACAGCATATTGTGCTAAGAAAAGAGTAATTATATATTTGTGCAAAATGTGTGCATTATGTACATTGTATGTACAACAGTAACAGAGATGATATACAGATATATATTTATATATAGACACACACATACACACATTTACCACTTATTTTATATTATACATATGTAAAAATAAATAAATAAATAAATAAATGAATGAATGAATGAATGAATGAATGAATGAATGAAAAACGTTCAAATGTTAAATGTTCAAAATAAAACCATATTGGGTAATAAAGTCAAACCAAAATCTGGCAAATCAAATACTAAATGATACTGAAACAAAATGTCAATGATATAAAGTGCAATATTATGATATTAACTGCTCAAATTATTATTACTGGCCAAAGTATGTTATACTTAAGTTATATGTATACTTAAGTGAACTAAAATGAGTAGCTGGGCAGAAAACAAAACAATGGAACACAACTTTGAAAATGGTCAGTGGTAATAAAGTACATCCCTCCCACAAAATAACTCTACAAAGACAACCTGATAAGAAAAAACGTACATTTTTACTCCTAGTCGACAGTAACCATGTTACTAATGTTACTTCAGAAATTCGCCGCGAAAAATTTAAAACCAGCTTCACCGTCCACTGTCTCTGTCGTCTTCTTCTTCCTAATTGATTTGCGGCTGGGAAAGTACGTGGTGCAGTACTGCCACCTAAAGGATTGGATGAATGAGGCGGTAAACATAATTTATCGTTATCACTGGAAGCGCTTGTAGACAGCACGCATTTTTCTGTGTGGAAAAAAAGTTCTCACTAACACAACAAGCTAACGCTAACGAAATCCACAATAATGTCGTTTGAACAGTTGATATTGAGATATGTCTGCTACTGACGCTCTGTAAAGCCTTCATAACGCCTCTAATCTGAGGTGCTGTTAATTGGTGATTTCTGAGGCTGGTCACTCTAAATGAACTTCTCCTCTGCAGCAGAGGTCAGTTTTGGTCTTGCTTTACTGGGATGGTCTTCATGTGAGCCAGTTTCATCATGGGGCTTGATGGGTTTTGCAAATGCACTTGACAATACTGTTCTTGCAAGAACTATTCCAGAACACCTGACCTTCGTGTCTTAAAATAACAACTGACTGTTTTTTGTTGTCATTACATATGGATTACTGAAGTCCATGTGTGTTATTTCATAGTTTTGAAATCTCCAGAATTGTTCTAGAATGTAGAAAATAAATCCCTAAACAAAAAACATTGCATTAAAAGGTGTGTCCAAACTTTTGACTGGTAGTGTGTATATACATTTTATTTGTATGTAAAATGTAATACATAGTTGTTGAGACAGATGGTTGACTTCATATGTACATTCTTTTTGCAAGCAGAAAGTTCTAATTGCACATTGGGGAAAGAAAAAAAATAATATACAAAAAGGTAATGATCTTGGAGCAATATTTGAGACCAAGTTGAGAACTTAATTTTTCACCCCATAATGAGCCACATTTGAGACCATTTAAGGTTCTCAGGTATTTCTCAAAGAGAAACAGTTTCTCAAGAGAAACATTTGAGAAGATAGAGAAAACGCCTAAAATCTCATTCAAGTCTTAAATACTGCTCATTTCTGTCTAGGAGAAAAAGAAAAGGTTAACATGAGATCTCATCTTGGATTTTCCTTTGCTGTTACCCAACCTTACAGACTGAGGTCTATTTGTTAGGGAGTCCATAATCCAACTGTGCAGATACCCAGGTCACTAAGCTTAGCGATCAGTTTATTAGGTATGACTATTAAAAGTCATTAAACTACATCCTTATGTACACTACCAGTCAAAAGTTTGGACACACCTATTAATTCAGTGTTTTTTGTTTAGGGATTTATTTTCTACATTCTAGAGCATCGGTCACCAACAGGCGGACCGCAGTCCAGGTGCGGACCCAGAAGCCGCCTCATACAGACCCGGTCCTACACCCAAAACAGAAGGTTATGATTTACAGCCAAAACAGAAGGTTATGATTTAAAACCTGACAGGGCGCTTCTATTTCACCCAGCACAGCTTTTGTAGACTTTACGATAGTGGTAGTGGAAACGCACAGACCAATTGCATGCGAGTTAAGCCATCCCACATGATACGACTCAGCCAATCAAGTGCATTCCAGGCGGTAAACATTATGACTCTACAGTGTAAACAGATAAGAGAGCTAGAGGCAAGTTACACATGAAAAGATGGTAGAAAGAAAAAGAAAGATAGCGATACATGTAGAAAACAAAGGGAGAGAAACAGACGAGTGAGACGGAGAAAGGGAGAGAAACAGACGAGTGAGACGGAGAAAGGGACAGAAAAATAAGGAACAAATGGCGCCCTCCAAAAAAAGAAAAGTGGACAGCGAAAATAGAACATTTTATCCAGAATGGACTCATTTCTGTTCATACTTCCCCTGGGAGCACTAAACCAGTGTGTCTCATATGTTCAGAAACCATGGCACTTATTAAAAGTGCCAATGTGAAACGCCATTATGAGACAAAACAAAGATTATGAACAAACATACCTACTCAGATCTGAAGTGAGATCACAGAAAATAAGTAGTCTCAGAGCCCAATATGACCAGTCCACCAGGATCCTGAGCCACACATTCACTGCCCAACAACGTGCTCTTGAGTGTTCTCTCAGAGTTGCTTGGATTTTGGGTCAACACAAAAAGCCATTTACTGATGGAGGGGTTGTCAAAGAATGCATGAGTGCAGTACCTGAAGAGCTGAAGAGCTTTGTGATAAAGCAAATTCCCATGTCAGCATCATCTGCCACAAAGAAAAGTGAAATATTAACTCAAGCTGTGCTAACCCAGCTAGATGAAGCCATACATAAGGCATCATGTGTAGGTTTAGCTGTGGATGAGTCCACTGACGTGTGACAATGCTCAGCTGTTAGTGAATGTCAGGTTTTTCAACACAGACCAGAAAGCATTCTGTGAAGACCTGTTAGGTGTCACTCCCCTTCAGACCAGTACATGAGGAGAAGACATCTACCTGGCCATTAAAGAGATGTTAACAAAGAGAGGAATAAAGCCAAAACAAGTAGTTTCACTAACCACAGATGGAGCCCCTGCTATGATTGGAAGAGAGAAAGGAGCTGTAGCCAGACTGAAAGAGGACAATCCTGAGCTCATAGCTTACCATTGCATCATTCATCAATCTGTGCTCTGTGCCTCCCTCACAGATGAGCATGCTGAGGTGATAAATACAATGATGAAAATGATCAATTTTCTCAGGGCATCCTCTTCCTACCAGCATTGCATGAGGGAATTCCTCAGAGAAGTTGATGCCAATGCTGATGATCTTTTGCTGCAGAACAATGTGAGATGGCTCAGCAAAGGGAGAGTGTTAGCATGCTTTTGGTCCATCAGGAGGGAAGTAGCATCTTTTTTGACAGGGCTAATAAGTCAGAAGGCAACACAGTTTTCTCTCTTTTTAGAAAATGAGAAACAGATGGATAATGTGGCCTTTTTGGTTGATATCACTTCACATCTGAATGAACTGAAATTGAGGCTACAGGGCAAGGACATTTCAATTTGTCAGGTGTCCACTCCTTTCAAAAGGAAACTTGAGGTGTTCAAGGAAGACCCGCAGGGAGACTGTGCACACTTCCCAGCAGTGCAGGAACAGGTTAGGGGACAGAGAGATGTGTCTTCTTTTGTTGACTTTATTGATAAGCTGATTGTAAACTTCAGCAACCGTTTTGACAGCTTCAGCTTTGGACAGCAGCTCACCATGTTCATTCAGAACCCGTTTCTCATCACAGATGTCAGGGGGTTCTCAAAGGAAGTCACACAGCACTTTAAATGGGTAAATGCTGGGCCTCTCCAGATGCAATTGGTTGATCTCCAAGCAGATGTGGCCCTGAAAGAGCAGTTTGTAAGAACTGACCCTTCTACTTTCTGGCTACAAATGGTCCCTGAGACAGCTTTCCCAGGTCTGTGGAAAGTAGCCCTATATATCCTGGCCATGTTTGGCTCCACATACAACTGCAAGACCGCTTTCTCCACAATGAACATAATCAAAACTAAATATCATTCCAGGCTCACCAATGAGCACCTCCACATGTGTATGAGAATTGCCCTGACTCCATTCAAGCCCAGGTTTAAAATCCTGGAAAGACAAGCTAGAGCTCAATTCTCTCACTGAGCAAAAAAGTGGGGGAGTGGGATATAAGAGGGGAAGAAAGTGATACTCTAAAATTGTTCAATTGTTAAGATGTGCTAAGATTTATTATTTGTAAAATTAGTTGAGACTTTTGAGTCAGGATGTAAAACAGAAAAGGGGAAATTCAATCTTTTCCTCCCTTTATTTTAAGTTAAGCACTTTATTTGAACATACACAATTTTCACATTTTATTTATTTTCTCTTATTATGAAACGCAGTCCTACGTTTATTTAGTTAATGAGAGAACATTATACATATCTACAGTCATACATATATGTTCATGTTGTATGTTACATGACAATAAATATTGTCAGAAAGTTTTTGAATTGTACTGAATTCATTTGATTTGACAGTCAGGTATTGATTACATGCAGATATTGATAAAACTACTAGGCTACTTAAATATATATCACACTAACTAGTTAGACATTATGATAGATAGATAGATAGATAGATAGATAGATAGATAGATAGATAGATAGATAGATAGATAGATAGATAGATAGATACAACTTTACTGTCATTGCAAAGCACAGGTACATAGCAATGAAATGCTGTTTAGCATCTACCAGAAGTGCAAATAGTAGAAATTGTGCAAATGAACAAGTGCAGATAAATATGCAAATATGTATATCGATAAATAAATAAGGCTATGTCAGAGTGTGTATAGAAAAGTACGCTATATTGCCAAAAGTATTCGCTCACCTGCCTTGACTCGCATATGAACTTAAGTGACATCCCATTCCTAATCCATAGGGTTCAATATGACGTCGGTCCACCCTTTGCAGCTATAACAGCTTCAACTCTTCTGGGAAGGCTGTCCACAAGGTTTAGGAGTGTGTTTATGGGAATTTTTGACCATTCTTCCAGAAGCGCATTTGTGAGGTCACACACTGATGTTGGACGAGAAGGCGTGGCTCTCAGTCTCCGCTCTAATTCATCCCAAAGGTGTTCTATGGGGTTGAGGTCAGGATTCTGTGCAGGCCAGTCAAGTTCATCCACACCAGACTCTGTCATCCATGTCTTTATGGACCTTGCTTTGGTCACTGGTGCACAGTCATGTTGGAAGAGGAAGGGGCCAGCTCCAAACTGTTCCCACAAAGTTGGGAGCATGGAATTGTCCAAAATGTCTTGGTATGCTGAAGCATTCAGAGTTCCTTTCACTGGAACTAAGGGGCCAAGCCCAGCTCCTGAAAAACAACCCCACACCATAATCCCCCCTCCACCAAACTTTACACTTGGCACAATGCAGTCAGACAAGTACCGTTCTCCTGGCAACCGCCAAACCCAGACTCGTCCATCAGATTGCCAGATGGAGAAGCGCGATTCGTCACTCCAGAGAACGCGTCTCCACTGCTCTAGAGTCCAGTGGCGGCGTGCTTTACACCACTGCATCCGACGCTTTGCATTGCACTTGGTGATGTATGGCTTGGATGCAGCTGCTCGGCCATGGAAACCCATTCCATGAAGCTCTCTGCGCACTGTTCTTGAGCTCATCTGAAGGCCACATGAAGTTTGGAGGTCTGTAGCGATTGACTCTGCAGAAAGTTGGCGACCTCTTCGCACTATGCGCCTCAGCATCCGCTGACCCCGCTCCGTCAGTTTACGTGGCCTACCACTTCGTGGCTGAGTTGCTGTCGTTCCCAAACACTTCCACGTTCTTATAATACAGCTGACAGTTGACTGTGGAATATTTAGGAGCAAGGAAATTTCACGACTGGATTTGTTGCACAGGTGGCATCCTATCACAGTTCCACGCTGGAATTCACTGAGCTCCTGAGAGCGACCCATTCTTTCACAAATGTTTGTAAAAACAGTCTGCATGCCTAGGTGCTTGATTTTATACACCTGTGGCCATGGAAGTGATTGGAACACCTGATTATATGTATATATATATATATATATATATATGCATATGCATATCTGATCTGACACTGACTTTCCACACTGTCCACACTTTAAATTTTAAATTTTACTCTTTTTTTCTTTTTGTGTAAGACAGTCATAAAAAGCATTTCACTACATGTCGTACTATGTATGATTTCGTATGTGACCAATAAAATTTGAATTTGAATTTGATCTGTGGTGTGATGTATGACGCCTTGGATGAAGCGAGCAAAGAAGTGGTTGAGTTCATCTTGGAGGAAGGCATTGCTGGTTGGTAAGAATTGTATTGTAGGTTTGTGTTCAGTGATGATCTGGATGCCTTTCCACATACGTCTGGGGTCAGAGTTGCTGTGGAAATGCTCCTTGATGTGCAGTTTATGTGCATACTTGGCCTTCCTTATGCCCTTTTTCCCTGTATGCCTCAGCAATGTTGGTGTGAATATGGGCCAGGGTGTTGTCCCCTCTAGTAGTGCAGGAAACATGCTGATGAAATTCTGGGAGTACAGATTTTAAGTTCAAGTGCTTGAAGTCCCCAGCAACAATAATAGCTCCACTGGGATGTGCAGCCTGTTGCTTACTGATAGCTGCATGCAGTTCTTCCATAGCAGCCTTAGCATTAGCATCCGGAGGGATGTATGCTGCAGTCTCAACAATGGCTAAGAATTCTCTCAGTGGATAAAAGGGTCTGTGTTTAATCATCAAGAACTCCAGATGAGCTGAGCAATGAGTCAGAGTCCACTGCCAACCTGTCTGCCCAAAAAACATGGTGTCCCTCTAGCTCAATGGTGTTGTTGAGAATGTTGTTGTTAAGCCATGTTTCCATAAAAATCATGACATAAATTCCTTGATCTGTTTTTGCGTTGTTATCCAAAGTCACAGTTCATCCATTTTATTCACCAGAGATCATACATATGCAAGAAAGATGCTTGGGAGCGATGTTCAATGAGGGTTTAGCTTTAGCCTTGCTCTAACGCTGCCATGCTTTCCGTCTTTGCTCACCGCAGTGGCGCTACACATTCTCTCTCACATACATCATTGTTTAATTGTAGAGCAAGCATCACTTTGAACACTCTCTCTCCCATTTAAAATGATCTTAACTTTGAAATAGTTTCAGAAAACTGAGCCCTGATGATTCTTTTCAATCATTTAATTAAACTTAATCACACACACATGCACGCATGCACACAAACACACTCACAGACAAACACACACACACACACACTCATTTTATATTAAAAATAAATCATTCCTGGCAATAAAATGCTCAGGAATATGGTACAGTTGTACGAGTTTTGTCATTTTCACTCCTACATGGTTTGAGAAATTTTGTTCTGTGTAACATTTTAGACCTTTTCACACACTATAAACAAATAACACAATCTATATTTAACACCATAGTTACTGCTCCTTAAAATTTCAAAAACATGATTCACAGTAATATATAATGATTTAACCAGTTTAATATGCAATGATTTAGATCAGCTCACTAGGGTCTTCTCAAAGATCTTCATCTTCTCTCTGACACTAGCCATCATCCCACCCTGTTTAAAGGGATGTTATCATTATCTCTTTTTTAAAAAGACAGTCACCGACAGCCATAATGACTACAGACAGGTTGCACTTACAGCTCTGCTTTCAAAACGCTCATCCCAGACATCATGTCTGCAAACTAGCTGTACTAGGCCCCTCCCTCCTCTATCTACACCTGGGTCTTGGTTCCCTCTTCCACCAACAGGATCAGCACCGGCTCTCCACAAGGCTGTGTGCTAAGCCCGCTACTCTATTCCATGTACACATATGACTGCACTCCTGCCCATCCCACCAACACTGTCATCAAATTGGGATGACAGCACAGTGATCAGACTTATCTCAGTAAGTGATGAATCTGCCTACAGAGATGAGATCCAGAAACTGGCAGTGTGAAAAGGGAAAGGCTCAGATTCCTGTAGTCCACATATCCGTTGACCTCTCCTGGTCTGCCAACACCTCAACAGTCATCAAAAAGGCACAGCAGTGGCTACTCTTCCTGACAAAAACAACCTGGAGTGTAAGATGCTGGAGGCCGTTTACAGATCCACCATTGACAGTGTGCCGGTGTACTGCATTTCTGTGTATAGCAGCGATACTGCAACAGACAAGAGAGCACAACAAAGTATAATAAACATGAAAAAACCTGAAAAAAAAAATCATGGGCTGCTCATTACCCTTTCTGGCAAAGACCTGCATCCTCCTTCCACCTCTCTAATTCAAAAAACTTAATCAAGGACAGCTGACCCTGTGCTTTGACTCCGACTTCTAATGCTGGGAAATGCCAAGAAAAGAATTTCACTGTGTTGTAATGAATATGTGACAAAATGAATGGCTTCTTTTTCATCACTGTCTCTCTGCAGGTTGTCTGGTTGTGAAATCTCTGATGAAGGCTGTGCTGCTCTGACTTCAGCTCTGAGATCAAACCCCTCACACCTGAGACATCTGGATCTATCTAGGAATAAACTCAGAGACTCAGGAGTGAAGAGTCTCTCTGCTGTACTGGAGAATCCTCACTGTAAACTGGAGACACTGAGGTAAGATCATCTCTCTGAGGATAACATGACCTGCACCTCTGTAAGACACATTCTCTAATAGTTTCACTGCACATGATCTGGGAATCACAGCACTGCTACGGTTGCCAGGTTTACACCCTATTGTGCTTGTTTTTGGAATGCTGAGTTTGTAAAAAGTTGGTAAAATTTTTTGTAGAATGTCAGATGTTGATGTAAAAAAAATCATTCAAACCAATTTCTACAATTTCTGGCAAAAGAAAAATTTTAAATGTAAACAGTCTCAACCTATCTACAATTTTCAGAACCATTTCAGTTTCCTACATAAGTCCAAAAAGGCCATGGGTTTTTTTTTCTTTTGGTCTTAAAAATAGCAAAAGTTGTTTTTTCAAGATAACAACCTTTTTTCCTTGTCATGTAGAAATGCACAATTAGTGATATATACTGTTCAGCTGTGTTTTTTTTATTTCAACCTGTGACCTGCAGGAGGGAATAATGTAGGTGGTGCTTTGGTAGAGTTTTTGTTATTAGTCGTCACTATTTATTATTACTCAATCACACTCTTGTTATCATCACTCTTTATTATTATTATTCCGGTTTCCTCGGCGCACTATTAGTCCTAAATGATAAAAGCTAGAAACATGGTTCCAATGCTAAAATGTTGCTCATGTTGTGCTTATGTGTGCTATTACTTTTCATGCTGATAAGTATTGTAGTTTATTTTATATGAATTTTTAAATGCAATATGGACTTCAGACCGCTACTGTGTGTGTGTGTGTGACATCAGCTACAGTGAGGGAAGAGGTTTTTTTTAACTGTGACTTTAGTTTTTATTTATTATTTGAGTATGTCTTGCAACAGTTCAAGCATATTTAGTGTGTATATATTTAACGGAGAATGAGTGTGTGCGCATTCCCTGTGATGGGTTGGCACGCCGTCCAGGGCGTATCCTGCCTTGATGCCCGATGACGCCTGAGATAGGCACAGGCTCCCCATGACCTGAGTATAGATCGGATAAGCGGTACAGAAATTGAAAATGAAAATATTTAACTGAGGCTAGCTGTAGGTGCAGTTTAGTTTATTTGGTAGAGCTCCCACCTCCCATGCTGGAGACCCGGGTTCGAGCCCCGAGGCAGTTAAATATATGATTTGAGAATTTCTTGCAATAGTTTAAGCAACATACCGCTTAAACAATAATAACTAGAAACATGCTTCCAATGCTAAAATGTTGCTCATGTTGTGTTTAAGTGTGCCATTACTTTTCATGCTGATAAGTATTATAGTTTATTTTATACGGATTTTTAAATGTATTTTTCATGGACATCAGACCGCTACTGTGTGTGTGTGTCATGAGCTAGAGTGAGGGAAGAGGTTTTTTTAAGGATGCATCGTATTTAAACTGTTCTGTAATGTATTGCAATAGTTTAAGCAAGCACACGCAATCACACGAATTTTCTTCTGGAAATGCAACATTCTAGTTTACCTTTAAATTCCAAAGTCATGAGTAAAGTTTTATATTATTTTTTTCAAAATTCCTCATCAATCAATAAAGTACATTTACGATGGTGTTCTTGAAAGTTAAATATGAAGTGAAACATCATCTGAAGTGCTAAAAGTAGACCAAAAGAACCCAAGCAAATAGATGAGGAAAAAATATTATTCTTGGTCATTTTGTTTATTGAGAAAAATGATCCAATATTACTTATGTTATTGGAAAAATATGTGAATTTCAAGGATTAGCAGTTATTTTAAGAGTGAAATTAGATTCAGATTTTTCAATTAATGGGATAACATTCAGGTTTGAGTGAACACTCAGTTTTATTTAAAGAACAGGGACCTATTAAAATCTGATCTTCATAATACATATTTGTGGAGGTGTATCATGGTACAAATAAATGGGTTTTCAGAACACCTCAGGAAAAGATTTTGATATTCATCAGACAGGATTACAAAATCAACTCTAAAGTTTGGAGTCCACCAATCAACAACCTGACAGATTGTTTACAAATGAGTGCAAAAGGAAATTCATTGCCTTCCCCAGCAGTAGATGACCATCAAAGATCAATTCAAGATAATCCGCATGGTAAAAAAGAACCCAGAGTAACTTCGAAACAGCTAAAGGCCTCTCTCACACTGCCCATCTGTAGACTGCTAAAAGTCACATGGAGAGATGTTTTGTGGACAGTTGTGATCATAATAGAACTTCACACTAGTTGTTTTACCAGAGAATGTTTAAAGAGGATTAAAAGTACTATTTTTCAGTGGCCAAGTCAAAATCCTGATCTTAATGTAATAAATGTTGTCCCAGAGTTAAAGCTGTTCTGTACTGAGGAACGGGTTAAAATTCCTCCAAGCCGATGTGCAGGACTGATCAGCAGTTACCAGAAATGTTTAGTTGAAGTTATTGCTGTACAAGGGGATCACACCAGATACAGAAATCAACTTTTCTTATATTTTTACCACTCACAGATATGAAATATTGGATCATTGTCTGCAAATAATAAACAAGTTATTGTTTATTAAGTTATTGAAACTATAATATTTTTGTCTTGTTTGTTTAATCAGGCTCTCTATGTCTACTTTTAGGACTGCTGATGATGTTTTAAATCATATTTATGCAGAAATATAGAAAATGGTTTTTATAAACTTTCAAGCTTCACTTGGTGTGATTATGTATTTAGCTGTATTTTTACCAGTGTTGTACAATTTATACAACAAAGACTGATTCATGCTTGTTTAGGACTGTTATGTCATCACTACAAAATTTAAATAATAAAGTTAGTCACTTCTGTGGAATTGCACAACAGTGATATTACTAAGAACAAAATGATTCTCTATGATTGATGAAGAAACCATGAGAAAACTGGTCTAGGAGGATGAAAAGAGGCCTACAGCAAAATGAAAACAATTGCAACACTTTGGAATGATATAGGTTTTTCCTTTGTGGGAAGAGCCAAAGTACCTATGAAATAAACATGTTTTAAATTCTGATTTAAAAGTTGAGATAGAGGTAATATTTTAGAGATTCTGTGGGAGTGCATTCCCAAGTGTTGGAGCAATACTTTTTGTCCTGAACTGAGAGAGTGAAGAGTGTGTCATTGTCTCTCTGCAGGTTGTCTGGTTGTGAAATCTCAGATGAAGGCTGTGCTGCTCTGACTTCAGCTCTGAGATCAAACCCCTCACACCTGAGAGAACTGGATCTGTCTGGGAATAAACTCAGAGACTCAGGAGTGAAGAATCTCTCTGCTGTCCTGGAGAATCCTCACTGTAAACTGGAGACACTGAGGTAAGATCATCTCTCTGAGAGTCACATGACCTGATCCTCAGTAAGACACATTTAACATTTTCTTCACAATTTTAAATTTTAAACCATTTTTCTCACTCATTTATCTTGTCATAAACATTATTACTAGGACACTGGCATCGTGATCCAAGTGGAAGGAGACAAGATTTTTAGTGTCATTTCCCCATAGAAAACTATTATAACCAAAATATTTAACATGGTTAAAATATTAAGAAAGTAATATTAAAAGACAGACAATATTGATGATTCATACTATATACAGGCAGAAAGGTCTTACAAGAAACAAATCTGTCTCACACTTTGTCTAACATTCAGCTGATTGTCTTATCTGCTTTTTCTGTAAATATTATGCTTTATAAATGTGTGTACTAAATTTGGTCTTTTATTATCATTATTCTTCCTCAGACAAATGGCTACAGCGATTACATTAATCACAAAGCCTATCTATTGTTCTTCAGGCCATGGGTGTCGCTAGACCATATTTAGGGGGGGGGCCCTAACATTTTTGCTCAGCCCCCCTAAAAAAATTCTGCAAATTTTCATAAACTCTACACAAATTGGTGATCTCCTCAGTCCCCTTTAAATTTCATATGAACACGGCGGCTCTTCGGCTCCTCCCCGTCTTTCAGCGCGTTCTTCAATCCACAGACTGCGGCATCGCAGAGCGAGGATCAGAGGACAAGTGTGTGTGTGTGTGTGTGTGTGTGTGAGATCAGGAAGACTCGTAATTGGCTTGTTCAAATTCAAATTCAAATTTTATTTGTCACATATGAAACCATACACAGTACGAAATGTAGTGAAATGCTTTTTACGACTGTCCTACATTTGAAGAAAGAATTAAAAGTGTGTGGACAATAAAAGTATAGGGATATAGGTAATAAATATATATATATAGAAAAATAGGAAGAATCTTGGTAGAAATTAAAGGCACGATAAATTATGAAAAACACCAAGTAGTTATGTAAAGCCAATTTGTGTATCGGATATACATATACAAATGTATGTGTATATAAAAATATATAAAATATATATATAAAAAGTAAAAGTATGTATATAATATAAACAATAATAATATAATACAATATATTATATATAATATAATAAATAATATAATAATATATATAATATAATAATATGATAATGTAATATAATATTTATAAAAAAATATAAAAAAATATGTGTATAAACATCTATAATATATAGTATATACATGTATGTAGATAAAAAAAAACAAATATAAATGTCATGACAATAAATAATACGGTATGTGCAATGTGCATACATAAGATAAATATACACTACCAGTATATTTCAAAAGTTTGGACACACCTTCTAATTCCATGGTCTTTCCTGATGTTTATTTCTCTCTACATTGTAAAACAATGCTGAAGGCGGCCGAAATCCACAATAATGTCGTTTGAACAGTTGATATTGAGATATGTCTGCTACTGACGCTCTGTAAAGCCTTCATAACGCCTCTAATCTGAGGTGCTGTTAATTGGTGATTTCTGAGGCTGGTCACTCTAAATGAACTTCTCCTCTGCAGCAGAGGTCAGTTTTGGTCTTGCTTTACTGGGATGGTCTTCATGTGAGACAGTTTCATCATGGTGCTTGATGGGTTTTGCAAATGCACTTGACAATACTGTTCTTGCAAGAACTATTCCAGAACACCTGACCTTCGTGTCTTAAAATAACAACTGACTGTTTTTTGTTGTCATTACATATGGATTACTGAAGTCCATGTGTGTTATTTCATAGTTTTGAAATCTCCAGAATTGTTCTAGAATGTAGAAAAAGGTGTGTCCAAACTTTTGACTGGTAGTGTATATATAAGGGAAAATATACATGTCCAATTTTAACAGATTTTAATTTTAACGATATCTATTGTACAAATAACAATTGTAACAGTAAAGTGTCGGTGCAGTATGCACACAAAAATGTGCAGTGAGTGTGGTTATTGTGTGTGCAGAGAAGTGCAGAGTATGCAAGTAATGCAATTATTGTGTGTGCAACAATCAGCTGAGGTAGAATGTCATGTTCATGTGTGGGGGTAAGACCAGAGAGTCCAGATCCTAGGTGTTCTGGTTGAGGGCCCGAATGGGCTGCAGGAAGAAGCTCCTCCTCATTCTCCCTGTGTTTGCCTTCAAGGAACGGAAACATTTCCCTGACCGCAACAGAGAGAAGAGTCCATTGTTGGGATGGCTGAGGTCCTTCATTATCTTCCTGGCCTTGGTCCAGCACCGCTTGCTGTATATAGTATCCAGGTCAGGAAGCTCGGTGCGGATGGTACGCTCAGTACTCAAATGTTATACACATCTATGCAATACAGTGGAATGCTGCAATAAGTTTACCATCCTGCCATGTTAGTCAAACGTTTATTTTATTTTATTTATTATTTTTATTTTCTTCTATTATACCCTTATTGGGGGCTGAGCCCCCCTTAAATGAAAATCTTAAAATCACCCCTGCTCCATGCACTTGTCGATGATACGTGAATGATATGAGAAATTCTGTTATGTGACACTTTTTTTTAATGAATGCCCTTTTTTCTGAATTTATATTAAATTTATGCGCAAATGTTAAACAAACAATTTTTTATGATTTTATTGCTAATTTGCATTTCCATCATCTATATCTGTAAACATTTTAATGTGTTAAACCTTTTTCAGCAAATAACATTTTGGATGGAAACTTAGCTACTGTAGTGAAACTTTCCCCCTCATTCCCACTCGCAAGATTTCAGTCTTTCAGTACTGGTGAACAGTGTAGCTGTTGTCACCAAGATTGCATCTATGGAGGATTTCATCTTACTCAAGGGTGTAACTTTGGTTCAAGAAGTGGGGGGACACAAAATGGTGGAAAATGTTTTTGATTTGAATCCCATTTCCTGCATTTACATAAATACTATGGTGGGACTATGGTGATACAAAATCCAGGAAATAATTAAGTTGATTATAATGATAAATTCTGCCAAAAAGAATTGTAAGCTACTAAACTGTTTATATAAAGAAAGATGTCTTACTTTCTTTATTGTTTAATAGGGGCCAATCACCAGGACTTGAGAGAATCATGTTCACCATTAATGTTTTGTGTGTGAATACAATATAAATAATGTAAACTCAAATTCCCACTGTTAAACAAACTTTTATTTTAAACTAACCGCTGTACCTGAAAATGTAAAATAAACCACTTCTTGCACAGGATGTCTGTCAGACTCATCCACCAAACCGCAGGGGCTTAAAATAGAAAAAGCAAAAAGCTTTTATAAACTGTGTGTGTTGAATCACTATTTTTGCTAAATTATGTTAAATAATTTTATAATTTTTATAACAATTATATCAAAATGTTGATCATTACTTTAATAATTGTCTTTCATGCATAAACAACCACTCAGTTAATGAACAAATTAAAATTTTTACATTCCTGGTGCTAATTTTCTGTGCAGCACAAATACCTAAAGTAGATCATTTTTATACCTCCAGCACTGTATTATAACAGGGTAGGAATAACCATCTGTCATCCTTACTTCTGTAATCCAAAAGGATGGGAAAATTGATAACACAATAGATATACTACTTATTTGGTACACAGGATGCAAGATTGGCACACAATCTCACAAACAAAAAAAGAAATAAAAATAAATAAAGAACATTGTCCTCCATCTATCCATTCAATCACATCTATCCATTCATGGATACATTCCATGTATCCTAACTGTCCACCTCATCTGTCCTCTGATATGAAAACGACTGAGTTATGATCATATTGAGTCTAAAATTAAAGTAACATCCAGAGTCTGCTGGTCATACATTGTTGAGAGAAAATGCACGGTTTTAAAGTGAACTTGTTTGCTACACAGAATGTTCATGAAAATATGATTATCCTGACATGAGCTAATTTACTGAATCAACCAACTCACATCTCCATTCTTTCTTTTCATCCATGATGACATTAAAATCATCTGTTGCTGCTTTTGGCGTTTCATCGCTGACTGTGATGCAACCGCGATACCTGTTCATTACACCTTTTAGTGAGATAGTGTTAGTGTGCACGCGATGTTCCTGGATGCGGATGAGCGCATCGACACAGGCAGACTCTCTGTGTCCTGCTCGGTCCGGCTCCTCCGTGGCGGGGACGGCGTTCGGTTAAAAAATCATAACAAACAAATTTAAAAAGTGTGGGGGGGGACAACACAAACATGATTTTGAAAAAGGGGGGGGCATGTCACCCCTGTCCCCAGTGGAAATTAAGCCCCTGATCTCAGTTATTAACAAACATAAAAACCTGCATATGAAAAGATACATGTTTCACTGCTGAGTTTTTACAGTCAAGTGGAATCATTCACATGGAGCTAGTAAACACACTCAAGCACAATAAATATAATTTTTTTTATTTAGATAAAGATTTTGTATTTCATAGGGATTAACGTATGTAGAGACTTTTTGATGAAGTTCCTGCTGAACTGATCTGTGTGTCCTGAACTGAGAGAGTGAAGAGTGTGTCATTGTCTCTCTGCAGGTTGTGTAATTGTAAAATCTCAGATGAAGGCTGTGATGCTCTGACTTCAGCTCTGAGATCAAACCCCTCACACCTGAAAGAACTGGATCTGTCTAGGAATAAACTCAGAGACTCAGGAGTGAAGTGTCTCTCTGCTGTATTGAAGAATCCTCACTGTAACCTGGAGACACTGAGGTAAGATCATCTCTCTGAAAGTCACATGATCTGATCCTCAGTAAGACACATTCTCTAATAGTGAGACTGAAACAGGGGTTTTATATTCAGCATCAAATATCCTGAGGATAAAATCATTACATTTCAGTGCATGTTCTAGCTTTTTACCCATTTCTACTGATGTGATCACAACATTTATGTAATCAACCAATCAGGGATGAGTTTCCCAAAAGCATCACGACACAGACATTGTTTAATCATAGAGTGAGCATCACTTTGAACACTCTCTCTCCCAATTAACATGATCTTAACTTTGAAAAGCTTTTAAGAAACTCAGCCCTGATTGTTTATATAAATTTGATTAAATTGAATCTAACACACACACAGGGCCACAATTATGAATCTTTTAGTAAAGTTGTGTGTAAATGTTTGTGTAAAATGTTATGTTTGCCAAACTGAACTAAACATTTCTGACAGAAAGTCTGATTTTCTTTGTTCTCGTGTGTTTATGTTGATCACAGTAATGTTTCATGTGCGTTCCTGACACAACTCATTTACATGTAGTGACACACACACACATAAACTCCACAGTATATTCCACATATATAAGAGCAGTAATCCATCCAAATGATATAAACTGAGAGAGTGAAGAGTGTGTCATTGTCTCTCTGCAGGTTGCGTGATTGTGAAATCTCAGATGAAGGCTGTGCTGCTCTGACTTCAGCTCTGATATCAAACCCCTCACACCTGAGAGAACTGGATCTGTCTAGGAATAAACTCAGAGACTCAGACAAGAATCTGCTCTTCAGTCTTAAACTACAGAACCTGAGGTGATTTACATTTATTTCAGATGAACAAAAATACAATATACAAATATTTAATTTTTGTTTAGTGAAGAAAAGTTTCAGTAACCTGGTCCTATTTCTATAAACAGCAACTGTTTTTAAACTGGTTCCTATTTAGTGAGTTATAAACTTTTTATTTACTTTTAGTGTGTGAAGAATTTTAACCTGAACCAGTCTGGCTGTTTTCCTCTGATCTCCCTCCTCAACAAGGAGTTTCCACACACAGAAATGTAGCTCAGTGTGTCATGTGACAACACTGAAGAAATGACACTCTGCTCCAATGTACAGTAGTGAGTGTCCAGCCTGTATAACAGTGTAAATTTGCTGTCCCCTCAAAATAACTCAACACACAGACATTAATGTCTAAACTGTTGGCAACAAAAGTGACTACACCCCTAAGTGGAAATGTCCAAATTGGGCCCAATTAGCCATTTCCCCTCCCCGGGGTCATGTGACTCGTTAGTGTTACAAGGTCTCAGGTGTGAATGGGAAGCAGGTGTGTTAAATTTGGTGTTATCTCTCTCTCACACTGGTCACTGGAAGTTCAACATGGCACCTCATGGCAAAGAACTCTGAGGATCTGAAAAAAAGAATTGTTGCTCTACATAAAGATGGCCTAGGCTATAAGAAGATTGCCAAGACCCTGAAACTGAGCTGCAGCACGGTGGGCAAGACCATACAGGGTTAGGGTGTGAAGCTCTGGTAAACTCCATGCCCAAGAGGGTTAAGGCAGTGCTGGAAAATAATGGTGGTCACACAAAATATTGACACTTTGGGCCCAATTTGGACATTTCCACTTAGAGGAGTACTCACTTTTGTTGCCAACAGTTTAGACATTAATGGCTGTGTGTTGAGTTATTTTGAGGGGACAGCAAATATACACTGTTATACAGGCTGGACACTCACTACTGTACACTGTAGCAGAGTGTCATTTCTTCAGTGTTGTCACATGAAAAGTTATAATAAAATATTTACAAAAATGTGAGGGGTGTACTCACTTTTGTGAGATACTATATATGTGGTTGAAATGACAATAAAGCTTCTTGAATCTTGAATGTTGAATCAAAGGGCTATAAACGATCCCAGCCGAGGAAGAAGGCTCTTATCTAGCGGAACGATTGCTCATTTTCTTATAAAATTAAAAATTTTATACTTTTTTAACCACAAAAGCTCGTCTAGCACTAGCTCTGGGTTGCACATCCACGATACTGTGTACTACGTAATCACGGCAAAAGGTCATGTGTGACATAGGCGAAACTACAAACCCAGTGTTTAAAAAGTGAACATGCAAAGACCAAGGAAGCACAAATAAATAAAACACTCTACTAACAAAAAGGTAGAAGGAGAATGTCTAGGTGTGTTGATATCCAGGTGCAGAGCGAGCAACCACAGCTTCAATCGCTCAGGATATTTTAAAGAAAATTTTTAAGCACTCGGAGAGTTGAAAACAGAAGTCTAGAGGCAAAAATAACGACAAAAACTCTCTCAAATCGCTTGATTAGAGAAAGAAGAGTTTATTACTAGTTACAAAAAGTTTGGAAAAAAAAGAATGAAGAAATAATAGGTAAATTAAGGTGAATTAAAAGAGAGCAACTGAAACAGGCTGCTGCACGCTTGTGCACACGCAAAATAGGTTAAAACGATTTCCAAATCCAGGGTACAGACACGAATGGAGCATTTTAAACAAATAAATGGACACAATGACATACACTACCAGTCAAAAGTTTGGACACACCTTCTAATTCAATATTTTTTGTTATTTTACTTTCTACATTCTAGAACAATTCTGGAGATTTCAAAACTATGAAATAACACACATGGACTTAACTAATCCATATGTAATGACAACAAAAAACAGTCAGTTGTTATTTTAAGACACGAAGGTCAGTAGGTCAATAGTTCTTGCAAGAACAGTATTGTCAAGTGCATTTGCAAAACCCATCAAGCACCATGATGAAACTGTCTCACATGAAGACCATCCCAGTAAAGCAAGACCAAAACTGACCTCTGCCGCAGAGGAGAAGTTCATTTAGAGTGACCAGCCTCAGAAATCACCAATTAACAGCACCTCAGATTAGAGGCGTTATGAAGACTTTACAGAGCATCAGTAGCAGACATATCTCAATATCAACTGTTCAAACGACATTATTGTGGATTTCGGCCGCCTTCAGCATTGTTTTACAATGTAGAAAGAAATAAACATCAGGAAAGACCATGGGATTAGAAGGTGTGTCCAAACTTTTGACTGGTAGTGTATAAGTTTGTGCTATTCCACACACAACAACTTTGGAGCGGTCTTCTTCTCCACGCTAGTAAACACTGGGGCCGTAGTTCTGCATACATCACGCGTGACCTCAGCGACACCGGGAGATATTTTACAAAATAACTTAAGAAATGAATGTTTTAGTTTTCAGTTTCTTAAAAGAACTGGATGTGGGAGTCGTTTTAAAAATAAAACATCCGCTTGGAAATAACGCGATTGCGCAAAAAATTTCTTTAATAAAAATATCTCCCGGCGTCACCTAAGTAGCACCTCAGTCACATTGGAACCCACATTTAATGCTATTGAGTATTGTTTAGATTGATGTAAAGATTCTATATAAGTCATCTGAACTCAAACTTCAATGCAACCAATGTGATTCATGTTGACTGTTCAATAGCCTGGAAATTGTGGTTGGGCAGGAGCAGTAGCACTACGGTTTGCATTAGATTTTTTATCAATCTTATTTTTTTTTTGTACATTGTACTTAAACATTGTACTATGGGCAATTTAGAATTATCAGTCAACCTAATGTACAAGTTTTTGGACTCTGGGAGGAAACCAGAGTACCTGGAGTAAACCCACACAGGGAGAACATGCAAACTCCACACAGAAAGACCCCTGTCTGTCGAACCCAGGACCTTCTGTGAGGCAACAGTGCTGACCACTAAGGCACCATGCTGCCCTAGGTATCAGTATCTGTATTTTAATATGACGAAAAACAAGGTCTACTTATTTGTGTAGGTTGTTTTTCTGTAATAAATTGTGTATCCGAACACATCAGTCGTTCAGTCTCCTTTGATGTTTACTCAGTTTATAAATGATTAAAACGTCTTATTATCTCTGCATTTGTTTGGCGTTTAAGGCGATTAGGCCTATATTTAAATGCACGTTCACACAACATTGGTGCTTTTCACGACAGGTGTGCGTTTCTCTTCCCAACACCTGAAAACATGATGCTTCAATCACATTTTTTCTGTTGGATAAAGGTGATTGATCACTGAAATTAACACTTTAAGACAAGAAATATGCATTTATAGTCTGAGTGTGTTTAGGAAGAGGAAGAGGCTCTTAAGTCACTTAAGAGAGTACAAAAACAAAATACTGAAATATTTATTGTTTTATATTTTTTGTTCATTGAAGGAGCCGTTTAAGTAACCTGGTATTGTTTCTATAAAGAGCTCTTGATTTTAAATAGCTTTATATTCAGTGAGGTACTGTTTTTTTGTTGTTGTTGTTGTTTGTTTGTTTTTTTTGTTAGTTTGTTTTTAATTTTGCTCTTACATTGCTATTTAACTTGTGAACTTAATAAAAATGAAATTTTCGTTTACTTTTAGGGTGTGAAGAACTTCCACCAGATACAGGCACCAGAGAAGATATGCAAAAGCAGAGAAAATTAAGAACATTTCCATTTTTATATGCCAAATATTCTAGACTAGTTTAGGCTGGTCTAAACTGTAACACACTGCTAGACTATACTCTGGATGACTGTAAATTGTCGTCTGCCAGCTGCCTTTTATTGAGTTGCAGTAGAAATTCATTCAGTTGGTAGTCTATAACTAAAGTCAAGTGTGATAGCCTCTCCACCTAATTTTCTTTGAGGCTATATTGTTGTTAATGTTGTTGTGCTCCACCAACATGTAGTCACAAACCGCTGTTGCATGTGCCTGTGCTTGCTTGGCATGATTCTTCATCATTGTAGGACTTTAGAGTGCTGTTACAAGTAGTGAGTCTCTACACCCACCTGAGACCTGTCTAGGGTCGGACCTTAGAGAATGGTTTAAGTAGTGTAATGGTCTCATGTATAAATAGGATTTATACATGAGAAAAAAGAAAATTATGTGTTTATCAATTTCATATGCAGACACAAACACTTGTAAATTGTAACGTACACCCAGAACTCATAACTAGACCAAGAAACTTCTGAAAAACCCTTGAATAACTCTAAGATAGTACATATGTAATAAGTTATGTGATAAGTTGAACAAATAAATAAGACTCTGTCTTGATTGAGTGATAGAGTCACATGACAGAAGATATGGGCAGGACATTGGATTGTAAATTAGATAAAGTGTACAATTAGTTAACTCTACTGTAACATTAACCAGAACATTAGTCCTGCCTTGATGTCTGGATTTGGTACAATACAATAGTGGAAATAAAGCAGGATTGTGGTACACTAATGCATTAGTTACACCAAAACACCATTTTACTTAAAACACTTATTCCAATCTATTGAGTGTATTTAAAACAAAACAGTATGCCATCTTGGAATTTAATGATCCAGGAATGAATGTGATGTCAAAGGTACAAGACAAGGGTTCAGTGGCATTTTAGAACAGTGTAAAGAAATGTCTTAATAACGTTTTCAGATAGTTTTAGTCTTATTTGCTAAAAAATGAAAATGTCCATGTTGATTTAAATAGAGGTGAATGTTATCAGTTATGGGTGCTAATCATCCTTCCTTTGCCTGTTTCCTTATATTACAATTAAAATTACTTATGTCATCTTTTCTTATATCACTTGCTGCTTGGCTGTGGCCTGCCTGGACCTGGAACGGACACACACACACTTTTACTGTATAGATTAAGGTAAATGTTCCAACTGTGTTTTATAAAAACTCTAATTAGGGTTTAAAACTATAGCAGGAAACCACCAGATCAGAATTTCTACAATCAAATATTTCATGAGTTATTTAGATTTTGATATTATATTATGATAAACTAAAACACAGAGGCTATAACTTGACTGTTAAAGAAATTTGGAGTTCCTATTTTCTATTCGATTCAGAAAATGAAACTGTTTCTCAATTCCATTTTGAGGAATGACTGGAAAACCAGAAGACTAAGAAAAAATAAGATTTACAACTGATGCTTAAAAGTAAGTGATCTCTCTAACAAATACTTTAAACAAGAAGAATGCATTTATAGACCATGTGTTTTTAGAAACAAGAACGACTCTCAAGTCACACTTGTGTTTTGATTTAGATAAACTATAAGCTATTACATAAACTAGTGTTCTGTCTCAAATCACATCCTTATGCACTATTCATGAGCGATATTGAGCGATAGATAGATAGATAGATAGATAGATAGATAGATAGATAGATAGATAGATAGATAGACAGATAGATAGATAGATAGATAGATAGATAGATAGATAGACAGACAGACAGACAGACAGACAGACAGACAGACAGACAGATAGATAGATAGATAGATAGATAGATACTTACTTTATTCATCCCAAAGGGAAATTTACAGCTTCCAGCAGTATCCACAAGTACAGGTAATAGATAATATAAGAAGGAATATAACAAAAATACTAAAATAGCCGAATTTAAGTGTACAAAAATATAACACAATTTAACAAAATATAGCAAAACAAATACTAAGTACAGAGATTTAAGGAATAAATACAAAGATATAAGGAACACAAGATAAGTAATGTGCAAAAAAAGGTACAGACCTAGTGAGGTGATGTGCAAAATTCAATTCAATTCAGTTTATTTTGTATAGCGCCTTTTACAATGAAGTCTCAAAGCAGCTTTACAAAAGAAGAAAACAGAGAAAAAGGAGGGGGAAATGAAAAATAATAATAAAAAGTAAAAATAACTAATTAACTAGAAATAAGAATGAATTATTATATTCTATAATTACACTATTTTATCCCTAATGAGCAAACCTGTGGCGACTGCGACGGTGGCAAGGAAAAACTCCCTGGGATGGAAAGGAAGAAACCTTGAGAGGAACCAGGCTCAGAAGGGAACCCATCCTCATTTGGGTGACACTAAACAGAAAATAATGTAACTGTAACTGATTAATGTCCTTTCTACTACAGCAATCAATGACCCATGAGGAACTATTAGGTCAGTGTAGTTTCTAAGGTCATTATAGACACTATTTCTTTGCTGTCACGGGCTGACAGATGAAATGGCATATCTGTGATGGTGTGAAAGTCCCCAAGTGGCTCTGTCCATGGCTGTCTCCTGGTCCACACAGATCCATCCACAGCACCAGTAGGCACCATCAAGCGGCGAGACTCTGACCAGGGGTAGGGCAGCGGTCGCACTGGAAACTGGCAAACACTGGGAGCTCAGGAGTGGGGTGTATAGCTCCACAGAGAAGGTAGAGAGAGAAAGATATTAAGTTTCTGATCATGTGATGCTTAAAGACAGTGTAGAATTAAGTGTAAAGTGCAGGCAGGGACTCCGGCAAGACTAGCTATGACAGCATAACTAAAAGGGAGAGCCAGAAGGTCATAGACATGAAGGCTTCCCGGGACATAAAGCATCGAACCACTTCACAGTCAGCAAACCTGAGCGACTTGCGAGGGTAGTAAGATGACAGCATCCAACACATCCCAGTCACCAAACACTCTATGACCATGAACCTTCCAGATCTGCTCCTTTACCTATAAACTATACATTATATGCTCCTTTACCTTTTAACTATACATTAAAAGCTTGACTGAACAAATGTGTCTTCAGCCTAGACTTAAACACTGAGACTGTGTCTGAATCCCGAACATTAATTGGAAGGCTGTTCCATAACTTTGGGGCTTTGAAAGAGAAAGCTCTGCCCCCTGCTGTAGCCTTTGCTACTTGAGGTACTACCAAGTAACCAGCACCCTTTGATCGGAGTAGGCGTGGCGGATCATAAAAGACTAAAAGATCGCTCAGGTACTGTGGCGCGAGACCATTTAGTGCTTTCTAGGTTAGTAACAGTATTTTATAATCAGTGCGAAATTTGACTGGGAGCCAATGTAGTGTGGATAAAATAGGAGTGATATGCTCATATCTTCTGGTTCTAGTTAGGACTCTAGCTGCTGCCTTCTGGACTAACTGGAGCTTGTTCCTGCTCCTACTGGAACATCCAGATAGTAAGACATTACAATAATCCAACCTAGAGGTAACAAAAGCATGAACTAATTTTTCTGCATCATGAAGCGACAACATATTTCTTATCTTAGCAATATTCCTAAGATGGAAGAAGGCTACCCGAGTGATATTATCTACATGAGCTTCAAACGAAAGACCAGAGTCAATAATCACACCAAGATCTTTTACTGCTGGACAAGATGAAACCAAAGGACCATCCACCATTACTCTGTAATCAGAAAGCTCATTTCTAACTGCCTGTGGTCCTAGTACTAGCACCTCTGTCTTGTCTGAATTAAGCAGGAGGAAGTTAGTGGCCATCCAATGTCTAATGTCCTTTACACATTCTTCTATCTTAATAAGCTGGTGTCTCTCATCTGATTTAGCTGAAACATATAGCTGTGTGTCATCTGCATAACAGTGGAAGCTAATACCATGTTTACGAATAATTGCACCAAGGGGTAACATATATAGGGAGAAAAGCAGTGGGCCTAAGACAGAAACTTGTGGAACACCGAACATAACCTTGGTATGCATGGAGAAGTCACCATCTAGATCTACAAACTGATAACGGTCAGTCAAATAAGACCTGAGCCAGGAGAGGGCTGTTCCTTTAACACCAACAACATGTTCTAGTCTATCATGTAGAACAGTGTGGTCAGTGGTGTCAAAAGCTGCACTAAGATTGAGTAACACCAGTAGGGAGACACAACCCTGATCAGAAGCCAGTAACAGGTCATTTACCACTTTAACCAGTGCTGTCTCTGTGCTATGATGAGGTCTAAATCCTGACTGATACATTTCATAAATGTTATTTCTATGCAGGTCTGAACATAACTGCTGTGATACAGCCTTTTCTAGGATCTTGGAGATAAAGGGCAGGTTTGATATCGGTCTATAGTTAGACAGCTGACAGGGGTCGAGGTCCGGTTTTTTAATCAAGGGTTTGATAACTGCTAGCTTAAAAGATTTAGGCACATAGCCAGTGCTTAGAGAAGAATTAATTACTTTTAGAAGGGGTTCAGTAGCTACTGGTAATATCTGTTTAAGGAAAGATGTGGGTAAAGGATCTAGGATGCAGGTAGAAGATTTTGAAGAAGAAATTAGTGAAATTAGATCAGGCTCTTGAAGTGGAGTGAAGCACTCTAAGATCTGATCAGAAATAGCTATATTATCTAAAGGATTATCTATCAAATAATATGGTTTTAAATTAATAGTCTGAATTTTTCGCCTGATATTGTCAATTTTTTCATTGAAAAAATTCATGAAGTCATTGCTGCTAAATGTAGATGGTGTGCGCTTTTCTACAGTGGTTATACTCCTAGTTAGTTTTGCTACAGTGCTAAATAAATATTTTGGATTGTTTTTGTTATCTTCGATTAGGGCAGAGAGATACGCTGATCTAGCAGCACTAAGAGAATTTTTGTATCTCAGAAGGCTTTCCTTCCATGCAATCTGGAATACTGCTAATTTAGTTTGACGCCATTTACGCTCTAGTTTCCTAGCTGATTGTTTTAAAGCTCATGTGTGGCCGTTGTACCAGGGTGCTAGTTTCTTGTCTTTAATTTTTTTCCTTTTCAGTGGAGCTACAGTGTCTAGGGTGTTCTGAAATAATGACTCCAAGTAATCAGTCGCCTGGTCAAGTTCTGTAGGGTCAGAAGGTGAACCAATCATGTGTGATAATTCTGAGAGACTATCGGTAAATCTCTCTGCGGTAGCAGACGTAAATATACGCTTCATACGGTAATGCGCCAAGTTGGGCATCTCGTGACTAAGACGCATTCTAAATGAAACTAGATAATGATCTGAGATAGCTTCCGACTGTGGAAGAGTGACTATGTTTTCTATATTTAATCCGAATGTAAAAATGAGATCCAGAGTGTGACCTCCATTATGAGTGGGTCCTATTACATTTTGATTAAAACCTAATGAATCTAAGATGGATACAACTGCTGTTCTCTTCTGGCTTATCAAAATGAATGTTGAAGTCTCCGACTATTAATGCTTTGTCTAAAGAAACAACAAGGTTTGAAGTAAAATCTCCAAATTCACTAAGGAATTCAGAGTATGGCCCTGGGGGTCTGTAAATAACAATTAGTGGAATTGACTCTGTGAACTTATTATTAGTACTTGCATACGTTAGGTTAGTATAAAGAACTTCGAATGTGCTGAACTGATGTCTGGGTGTGGCGCTTAGCTTATCATGAATAACTGCGAATAACTGCAACACCTCCTCCCCTGCCTGTTAGACGCGGTTGATGTATATAGCTATAGCCAGGCGGACAAGCTTCATTTAATGCTACGTACTCGTTTTGTTTAATCCATGTTTCTGTTAAACAAAGAAACGTTTATGTGAAAAAACTGCATGTTTGAATCCTGTGCAAATCTTAGTGCATTGAAGAGTGTATTGTGTGTAGTGTGTAGTTTATTGTACAGTCCAGGACAGAGAGTAGTGTCAGCACTGACTTTTCCCAAGCCGTGTTGAATTAAAGAGTCGCATGGCATGAGGGAGGAACGACCTCCTCAGTCTGTCAGTGGATCAGGGCAGTGACAGCAACCTGTCACTGAAGCTGCTCCTCTGTCTGGAGATGATGTTGTACAGTGGATGAAGTGGATTGTCCATGATCGACAGGAGGCTGCTCAGCACCCGCCTCTCTGCCACTGATGTCAGGCTGTCCAGTTCTGAGGCCACAATCGAGGCCACCTTCCTTACCAGCTTGTCCAAACGTGAGGTGTCCTCCTTCTTGATGCTGCCTCCCCAGCACACTGCCGCATAGAAGAGGGCACTCGCCACAACAGTCTGATAGAACATCTGCAGCAGCTTTTTGCAGATGTTAAAGGATGCCAACCTTCTTGGGAAGTACAGCCGGCTCTGTATTGTATCATCCAGCTGTACTCCTGCTGTAGGTCTTGACAAACTTCACACAGTTACCATTGATAGTCACAGGCTCAGGTCCCTTGATGTCACTTGTGATCCAGGGCTTGTTGTTTGCATAGCATCATACAGTTCTTACTGGAACAACAATATCCATACAGAAGTTGATGTAGTCAGTAATACAGTCAACAACTTCCTCAGTGTTCCAACTGTGTGACCCCTGCAATGCATCCCAGTCTGTGTCCCCAAAGCAGTCTCTGAGGATCTGCTTAGCCTCAGGAAACCACTTCCTGAATGAGCATGTGGTTGTTGGTAGTCTCCTCACTCTTGGTTTATAGTGAGGTTGAAGCAGAATAAGGTTGTGGTCTGCTTTTCCCAGTGCAGGCAGCGGGGTGGCTCTGTATGCGTCCTTTACGTTTGCATACAGTAAATCGATAGTCTTATTTCCCCTGGTGTTACAGTCCACATACTGGGAGAAAGAAGGTAGTGTTGTGTCCAGAGTAACATGATTAAAGTCCCCAGAGATTAACACCATCGCCTCAGGTGTTGCGTTTGTAACCTAGCAAATGCGGAGTGGGTGACGTCACATGCTACTTCCTAGTCAGCGCGTGGGGGGATGTACACAATGAGAACAATGGTGTGTCCAAACTCTCCAGGCAGGTAATAGGGATGCAAACTTACAGCCAGAAGTTTGATATCCCTGTAGCATTTGGAGTATTTGGAGCATTTTAATGCTCACATGCCCAGAATTACACCACCTCGTGTTCACATAAATGGTGAGTTGGCCTCCTTTCTGCTTCCTGTAGGCTTTAGTGTCTCTGTCCGCCCTGACCGTGCTGAAGCCGGGTTGCTCCACGTTAGCATCCGGAATGCTTGAAGTTAGCCACGTTTCAAAGAAGCACAGTTCTTCACTAGCCGCTTAGCCTTTAGCTTAGTGCCGGCTCTGCAGTCGCGATACTGCCTCCTTACCTTGTAAGGTAAATGGGGAGCCATGCCGACGGGGGACTTTTTCAAAGCAAGAAGTTGGTTTCACTAACTGAGTTTCAGTTAGAGTTAGTGTTTGAATTTCGATTTCAAGCCTGTGCCCATTTATATTGGTCTAAACTTTCTAGATTGATAAGTAAAGAGACAGGTGCACTTTCAAACAAACTGCCAGAGTTTTTAAAAGTTACGTTATGAAAGAAAGTTCCCTTTTTTTCCACTAGACTGATGGCCAGTGCAAAGCCTTTTACTTTGGCTAGACTGTTGAGACAAAGCAGGAAACCCTGGTTTATAAGAAACAAATGTGAAGCAAACTCTGATATATGAACTTTTATTCCAAAGAAAATAGGCAATCATAAAAAAAGAGAATCTATTAGTAATAATAGGCGAAAGCAAGGCACATCCTAACACTTTCTGTTTAACACTTTTTGGAAAAGTACTTAAGGTTTAAAGCATTTTACTTCTTTCACATTATTTTAACAAATGTCTCAAACAAATATGTGCTCTTATTTTATAAATAAAACATATGCTTTTTTTATTATTTACACAGAAAGAAGTGAAATATTAGAATGTGCCCCATTGTAACATCATATGACAGCTTACAATCCCCCTCAAACAACTGAATTTATCAGTAAATTCATTTATTCACTCAAAAATAAATGTAAAAATCTTTAAAAAAAAATAAATAAATAAACAAACAAAAAAAAAACCAAAGCAAATTGGTTTGTTTATTTATTCACTTAGTTACTCTAACGACTGGCCCGAGGCAGAGGTTGAGGATCCATGAGCACAATCTTTCATAAAGGGCAGACACGAAAATACAAAGATGAAAAGGGTCAAAAGGCAAAGGGTCAAAAACCGGAAAATACAGTCCGCACAGCAAACGAAACCGAAACTGACAAAACTGAAACTCATAATCCCAATAAACGTGGTGATAGAGTCCAAACACAGAAAAAAACAACTTGGCAGTAATCCAGCACAGCTCAGTAAGTTCACAGAACAATACTTCTCGTTGTGGTGTCGCGAACACGCTGCTTAAGAAGGCTAAAGCCCTGGAAGAAAGTGTTCTTTGTGGTAACATTAAAATTCGGGAGATTGTTGGCCCGATGCCAGGTTAGATGTTACACTACCCCCAGGTTCTATGTGGAGGGCGACCCTGTGGGCGAGGAGCTGGTTGATTGGGGTGCAACTGATGGAACTCTTCTACCAGGGAAGATATCTTGGGCATCAACCCAGGACCATTCCTCCGGGGCATATCCTTCCCAGTCTGCTAGATACTGCAGTCTGCCCCTGAGGCACCGTGAATCTATGAGAGGCCTTGTAGGCGGTGGCACCCGTCACTTTCCATCGGGGGCATTGGTGCTAGGTGAGGCATGTGCTGGCTTAAGGAGAGACACATGAAAAGAGGGTGTGATGCGATACATGGCAGGGAGCTGTAGGCGGTAGTTGACGGGGTTGATTTGGTGCTCGATTTGAAAGGGACTGATGAACCAGGGACTGAGCTTACGACATGGAAGCTTAAGTTTCAAGTTTTGAGTAGAGAGCCAGACCCACTCTCCCACCTGATAATTGGGGTGTGGGCATCTACGGCAATTGGCCTGAAATCTCTGGTGACGGATGGCTCTCTACAGCCGAATATGCGCTCGTTCCCAGACCCCCTGGCTACGCAGGGCCCAATCATCGATGGTGGGGACATCAAAGGTTAGCCAGACCAGGGGAATAATGGTGGTTGGAACCCCAGGGTGCAATGAAACGGCGTTAGGCCCATGGAGGAGCTAATGAGAGAGTTCTGTGAATATTCTGCCCATGGTAGAAACTCACTCC